>NC_060269.1:129887461-130063671 GCF_021613505.1 Equus quagga
AGGTATAAGACCAAACAGTAGGGTTATTCACTAATGAAAAAAAGAAATATTTATTGGATGCTTACCTTGTGTAAAGCATTGTGATAGTTATTACCTATACATTGAGATATGGTCCCTGTATTCATAAAGCTTATATATTTCTAAGTGCAAAGAAAGGTATGAAGATAATTTAAATAGATAAATGAACAATTTCCACTCATATCTAAAACATCATGACAGCCCCATTCCAAAGGTCGAATTAATGGGAAGGTGTGTGTGTATCTGAAGGGTAGCAGGCGTCCAGTGGATTTCTGGAGGCAAGATATAAGACGCTTAAGACAAACTAGAAATGGTAGGGCCCTGGACTTGTGTAGTGGCATAGAAATGGAGTGAAGTACATGGATTGGGGAGATATTTTTGAGGACCTGTTCATGGAGTTAATGGAATTTCAGAGATGATGAGGCATCAGGGGTGAATTCTAGGTTTTAGATTTAAATAACGGATGGTTGCACTTTCTCTTAAAATATAGGCAATGGAAGGAAGAAGGTAACTATTTGGGAGATGAAGGCAAATTTAGCTCTAGTTTTGAAATATGCTTATACAGAGAAAGTAAGAGAAAGAGGTCTGAGGATACAGAGTAGGCAGTTGGATCTGTGGAAGAGGAAGTCTGAAGGTACATGGGCTAGAGACTGAAAAGCCTTTTGCTGATACGCGATTGATTTTCAGCCATTTTGCTTCCGGGGTCATCTGTGTAATCTCTTGAGGGCAAAATGCTCATTCTAAGGACCTACCAAAAGCAAAATCAACAAGTCTCTCAAGGGTGCTCTTAAAAGTTTGTTAATTGGGGGTAGGAAAAGCTGGCTTCTCTTAAGCAGTTAATCCCCTTGGTGCTAACTGTGAGCTGTACTATGAAAGATGTTTTCAAAGACTCTACTGTTAGAAAATCTTTCCAAAATATTTAAATTTCAGCTCCTGGTGATTTGAATAGCAAAACTTTCACTAAGACCTGTCACATTTGTGTTGCAACTCTCTAACAAGTTCAGGGTCCAGTAGATTACTCAGAAAGTGCCTTTATGAAAATAATTATCCTTTAAAGTCAAGATAACACAAATAGTTAAAAGGGTTTATTTCTTTGTATTATTTCCACTCATTTCACATTCGTTTCAAGTTTTAGCTTGTATGGATTGCTCATTTAACAACTGGCTTTTATGAATACACAGATAAGTACAGCTCATTCCTGTTCTTGCAAAACCTGTGCAACAAAAACACAGCCACTCTAGGCTCCTGCTGGCTGTATCAAAGATTGAACGTCCACTTCAAATGTTCTTATGCTTTTATCCATTAAGTTACATTCTCTTATCTCCCAGCGCCCTCCCAGGGATGGTTTCTTGTCTGTGTGGGCAAAAGGAAAGGATCATACACCTTTCAAAGCACCAATATTCTTCATCTTTCTGAATCACCTATTTCAACAGAATAGGAATTTATACAGTAGGACCTGCTTTCACAAAGTGTGATCTCAAAACACTAAGTGTACCTTTGAAAGTAAAGAAACCCTATGAATTACAACTAAATAATACACCAGAAAGAAAATATGAAAATCATCTTTCCTCTTTAATACAGTTTTTACACAGCCAATCAGATGGCTATGACCGTGGTTTTAATCCTTTCAACCAATAATAGCCAGTTTTTACTATTGATGTGAAGTAGAAAAAAAACAAAATTATTCCTACTATGCTCCTCTGTGAAACAGTAACCCATGCAAAATTTCATATATATATTATGTACTCTCCATATATTATGTTCTCCATTTTAGCCGTGAGATTGTCCATTTCTTAGATAGATAAACAGATTTAGATTTTAAACTTTGCTGTGCCTCTGAAAAATCTATTCACTCACAGTTAAGAGTAACTCCTGCAAACTTAACTGCTGAGCATATTACAAATAATATTGCTTTTATTCACTTCACTGACAGTATGCCTACTAAGTGGAGAGACGAAAGAGAAGTCCTGTTAAACAAGAAAAAATAAGGAGTTAGTGAACTTTTAATTTCTGATTTGCAAGATTGCCTTAGCTTATACATTTATTAAATATTTTATTTCTGTGTTTTATTTGTGGCACTTAGCATATTACAGGTATTTGACCAGCATTAGCGATAATAACGAGGACTTCTTTCCAATTAATAAATATCTGAGGTGGAGTAACATCAACAATGTGATAAATGATGTGACAGTGTAGTAGTTAAAGATTAAAGAGAAAAATTACTTCACATTATCTACCATATTCTATCCTTTTATTGAAAGTATGCCCTATGTTAAAGAAAAATGATCATTTTAATTTGGAAATATTATATGCTTGAATTTAAAAATCTGTCTTTACACTTGTGAATGGGATATATTCTCAGATGTGTGTGCTGTTTTTTAAAAATTTTTTTATGATAAATTATTTGGGAAAAAAAGATTATTTGGGAGGCACATGATGATGTATACTATCTGACTTATCAGATAATTGCCAATTTTTTCATCTGTGCTATTCAGAACCAGTATTAGGCCTATGAGTCAAGGTAATATTTATCTCAGTGGAAATATTTCCAAACTAACTATATTTTAATGATATGAAAGATGACCCATCAAATTTCTAGTCATAGTAAGTTTCATTTGGCAAGGGAATATTCTTAAGCATGTTTTCACCCCCAGTAAGCTCCCCCAAACTTGCTCATTTCAATTTTGAAAGTTTCAAAGTTGAGTTTTAAAAAAATGATCTACTTGGCAGCTGTTGCTGTTTCTCTGTCAAATAGCTCACCCATTGTCTAGATCTCAGTGGGGGATATGTGGGAGGTCCCATAGTTTCTTTCCAGCTGTTACTGAGTCTGGGATAATGTTTTTGGTTTCATGCAACTCCCAGCATGCAGTCTGCTCCTGACAGCCTCAATAAAATTCCATTTAAGCAAAATGAATTAAAAGTCAGTGTAAACAAAGTTTAGAAAGAAACAATTAAGAACTTTTTCTGAACTGGCTTCTGACTTAGAAAGTTTCATCTTGAGGAAAGCTGTCACCTTGCAGGATAAAATACCACAGGCAGCTTGGCAGCAGCCTGATCCTACCTTTTGCTTTTCTGAGCAAACTCTTAAAAGAGTTAGAAGAGCTTCTACAGAAATATCTGGAGCTTAAGAGCTGGCAGCATCTGTTCAGTATGATAACAGTAGCTGCCTTCTTGGCGGCAGTCTAAACCCTAAAATCCCCAAATATACCCCAGACCTAGCATCAGAGAAAAAAGATTGCATTAAACCATCATTTTTCAAACTTTCCAGAGGGAATCACATCAGAGAGAGAGCTGCAACTCTCTCTCACACGCACACAGATAAAGGTGCACACACACTAGCCAGGGAAAGGAAGATGGCTCAGGACACCCAGAGGTGAAGTGAAAGTGAAAAGTGTAGAGTGTTTTAGGAAACTGACTAAAGGGAACACGGCGATTGCTTACTGAACTAATGAATGATGATGACTTGTGGATAATGAAACCAACATTGGATCATCAATCTACCTATAAATATATATTGCTAGGAAACCTTTATTTTCAATGTCCTTCGCCTCCTCCTGTATCAGTGTGCCTTATATCAGCTCTCCCAACTGTGTATATATTATACTGCGTATCATTCCTCACCTGTGCTGCTCCTAATTATACAGCCAGATTGTTTAGGTTTGAATCTCAGCTCTGCCTCTTATTAGCTGTCCCTGTGCCCTAATTCCCCACCTGTCAAGTGAAGACAATTATACTCATCTCTTATGGTTACTAGAAGGATTACTGAGTTTATATACATAAAGATATTAAAATAGTGCAATGCACATAAGAAAGATGTGTAAGCACTTGCTATTGTTTGTCTTTTTTTCTAATCATTTATATTGCTCACTGATATCGTATACTTAGATAAAAACATCAGCAAATGAGCTGCAAACTGGTGAAGTGCATCCCAGTACATCTTATTGTTTCCCTCTAAAGTGATGCTTTTGTTCAAATAAGTTAATAGACCTATTAAAATGGGAACGCATTGACATCTTCCCCAAAGGATTAATGTTGTTTTCTGGATGATGCACTTATGTAAGCATTGACAAGAAACAAGGCTTTATTTCCTCTATTTTTATTACAGTATTTATAAGTGATATATTAGTGATTGTGTATTTAAAAAACAGTGTAAAATAGAAGAACATATTACAATTTATCAAGCTCTAAGCACCAGTTTGTCATGGATTTCAAAAAGAAAAAAATGTCATCTAAGCATAAATGGTTAAAAATTACTTTAGGGCTCACACATATAGAATGCTGAAAGAAATTCAGTATTTATGGCTTTGAGCTATTTTAACAGGTTTCCTGGATTTTCCCATTGTTCAATCCATTAGACTATTTAGAAACTATAGGATGACTGACAAAAGGCCAATTTCCTCAGAAGTTGACAGATTTCAGGGATTTAATCAATATTTTAGTCATTCAAACTCAGTCAACTACATTTCAGTTCCTCTATTATAGCAAAAATTGACAAAGAAAGACTCTCGAGTAATTATAAGGAAATAGACACAGCAAAATTTTACTTTGAGATATTTTTCTGAAAACTAAGGACATAAGGAACATTGAAAAAAGGTCCAATGTAAAACTGGGCTTTATTAATTATCTATGTCTGATCGGTTTAAATATGATTGGTTTTTGGTTTGAAATGTGAGAAGAGAATGATGGTCATAACTTATATCATTGTTAGTATTAAACTAGTAATATTTATTATTGACATGAGTGGTTCAGTAAAGTCACTTTGTCCCAGGCTGTGGGAAGGCATCAAGACAATGTTCCCAACCAACAGGGGGCGACATGACCAGCAAGAGAGGTTCTCGAACTCCAGGGTTGACACAGAAAATTTTGTAGATGTTGGGGCGGGTCAAGAATGCCCTCTCCAGGTTTCCCACCTGTGGTTGGTTCCCATGTTCCCTAGGGAACTTCGAAGACTTCCAGAGACTTAAGTTCCAGCTTCATGTCCTTTGTGTTTTCCCTTAAGTTCTCAGCAGCTGGATCTGACATGTTCCATTTGTAAGGCAAATATTCAAATATTGGGAGAGTAGCTTCAGCACCTGCAACCAATGAGGCTGGTGATACAGCCCTATTGGTAGAGTCACCATACATCTCTGGTTGACTGTTCAAGCATGTTGTTAATCAAAAATGCCTATTTATTTAAATTTTGAACTCTCTTTCACTTAAGAGTGGCTCAGTTTGAATGAAAAATTTCATGGTTACTCTACCCATTGGAATTTAAAGTCTTAGCAGCTATAATATGCTTGTATTCCCTAAAGCTATCTTTTCTTTGAAGCAATACTCCTTCAAGGAGTGTGCATCATCCCTGAGTTCCAGTGCTGCTCTTTCATTTCTCTGTGTTGGTGGGATGAACAAGACTGACACATTCTATAATCTTTATCTGCCATATATCATACCCCAAGTTCCTTATTAGTAAGGATGCCTTGTTATAAATCTCAGACTACAGCTAGGGAACTTGGTCATCTCACCTGCCTGTGCCTTCCATTTTGATAACTCTCAGATTCTCTATAGAAATAAAATTCCCAATTAATTGTCTAGCCTAGGAATGTATTGGGAGAACACATTTAGCAAAGTTTGCTGAAGTCTTTCTATTTGGCAAAAATATCAGAAGAGAAAAAAGGAAGTACAAAATAAGAAGGTCCCGTAGTGCTGATCTCCTTTCTTCTCTGGTATTTTGCATTCTATAAGTAGTTTTCATCTTTTTTCATTTCAAATTTTCAGTTTATTTTGTGTTTGTCAAATACAGACCTCATTCAAATTTGCTTCTATTCATTCATTTAATTCTAACACTCTGCCCTTTAGATTCAATAGAAAAAAAATGTAGGCTGCTTTTGAAAAAGAGCAATTGAAGAGCAATGGAATGATTTTGAAGAGCTTCTTTCTACAAAGAAATTATTGATAGAAAAAGAATGCACCCCTTTAGTCTTCATCTGAACAGATGATATGAGCCATCCCAAAATTCCCCTCTAAATTCTTGCAAAGAAATCAAAATATCTTTGGATTTAAAAATACGTTTATAAAAATCTGTGACTCTCTGTTGTCTATCAAATTAGGCATAAGTTTTAAATTCGGACATTTAATGTGTTCTGGTGTATTATCTTTTAAATAGCACTGCTCATGAATGAGAAATAGTGAGTGATAGATACTAGGTCTAAATTAACGGTTTGTTCATTTCTGCACTTAGTCCCTCTTCGCAAGTAATTTCCCAGGTAGCTTGCAGTATAGCCTAGCATTTTCTATATCCAGTTGTATACAGACTTCCTTCGTTTTACGGCTTCTGTGTCTCTTCTCAAAGTAATCTCCTCTTTGAGAATGCAACTATCAAACTTTTAGCTCCTGGTAAAAAGACTATTTACCCTTCACTACTCATTTCAATATCCATTGTGCCCAATATGCTTTTCTTGATGCCGCAGAAAATCAGATGGTCGATTGCTTCATCCATACATGAGTTTCTTAAAAATATTTTAGGGCTCATTTGGAGATCTTAAATTCTTTGAAAGCAGGGACTATAACTTCTTAATCTTCATTCTTTGTACAGTATATAGACTGTGTAGTATGTAGAAACTAATATAATGTAAATTATAAACTTTAGATATTTGTTGAACTAGTTTAGTTTTTTTATAGAAATTGTACAGTTTTAGGTCAAACATTTTGAAATTAACTTTATATTATGTATAAAAATATTGTGCATGATTTACAAAGCAGTGTAAGCAATAGCTGAATATTATAATATATGCATTTATTTATATCTATATCTTTCTATTAAATGTTTAACCGTTTTACATGATTATAATATATTAACATTATTTCTTTGTTATTGTGCTTTATTTTTACTATTCTGTTATTAACTTGATTCTAAGTTTTCAGGTAAAAAACCTGAGTTCCAAAAATATGCTTTTCCTTGGGAAAAAATGGTTACCATATTATGAGACTACTCTAAGAAAACAAATATGCCATGTTTTCTTACCATCCTCCTGAAACATTGTTATCTTTTTTTGAGAATAAGAGAAATTAAAAAGAATAACCAGATAATTGTAATTGAGATTTTTTACAATATTTTAATAAAGATATTTTAATACAGTAGATAGTTAAAATACAATGCTCATAAATCTGCTTTTTTACACTTTATATCCTATAATAGAACAATCTAATTTGAAATTATTTTATGGAAAAGAAAGCTGAGATTGATGGACATTTAAGCAAATGCTTATTTCTTAAAGTTGTTGATATTTATACCTTCAAGTCTCTCTCCTGGGCCTCATCTACCTCTCTCCTCTTTGTCTATTTATTTATTCAACTTGGGATGAAGACGAGAACATTTGATTTTCTTAAAAAAAAGTGAATGATGATTTCGATAGTTTTCCAAATGTATTTTTGAATGTGTTGTAGATAATATATCAGAAATATCTTTAAAACTTTATTGGTTCAGGAAAGTTTTGTAGTACCAAATTTATCCTGGCACCTATAATGAATTTTTAATGTACCAAATGTTCTTTTGAAGACTCATCTTGTGTTTTGCGTGCAGCATTTCCATTTTCCTCTGAGAGTTTGAAGGAGAGGAAGTGAAATCACTAAACAGTTTTTCAGAGGTTAAATTTACTCACTTATAAAAATAAGCCTAATTACTGCTTAAACACAAAATGTGCAGAACAAACAAGAAACTTTGTATGAGTACTCCAGTTTGTGAAATACAAAATATTCAAAGCTTTAGTGTCCAGATTCTGTAATTAGGAAACTCTAAACTGAATAATCATCTCGCATAGAAATGAGGATTATTTAAACATGCAAGATTTTACCTATATTCTAAATATTATAACCAGAGAGCACATAGTTATCTTCAGCTTAGTAATGGAAGTTTTACTTTAGCTCTGGCAAAAGATAAGAATAAAGAGTAAGGATGGCAATCTTAAAAGTTGATTTAAAAAAAAAATCTCTACCTACTCATTTTCTTGTTAAGATTTTCTGATAAAAGTTGGCAAAGCAGGACCAGCCCTGGTGGCCTGGTGGTTAAGTTTGGCACACTCCTCTTGGGCAGCCTTGGTTCAGTTCCCAGACACAGACCCATACCACTTGTCTGTCAGTGGCCATGCTGTGGCAGCAGCTCACATTAAAAAAAAAAAAGAGGAAGGTTGGCAACAGATGCTAGCTCAGGGTGAATCTTCATCAGCAAAAAAAAAAAAAGTTGGCAAAGCAAATAACATCATGCATATTATATGGCTGTGAATATAAGCATATGTAATGGAGATAATATCATGCAATATTAAGCTGATGTTTTTCTATTCCTGCAGCAGACAAGTCAGATCCTTCTAAAGCCATTGAAATATTATAGCTACCACAAGAGGTGTGAGGGCAAAAACTACTTTATGAAGAAGGAGAAAATGATATAAGGAAAGTCCTGACTACTTGGAAAGAAAAGTAGAAGAGAATGCCTCCTATATAGGAGACTATGGAACACAGAAAGAAGAGGTCAGGGAATAAAGCAGTCAGACATGTGTATTCTGTTCCCTGTACATGCACGCATACACACACACACACACACACACACACAAGACTGGGAGATTATAAGAGAAATGGAGATGAAAGAAATTTAAGATAAACCCCATTGTCCTTTTAGTACTCTTGAAAAAGTCCGTTGCTGTGGACAGACCCTCTCTAAAATAAGCGTGAAGTGATAGGCATGGAAAAAGCCTCAGCTATTGCTCATAGCTACCACATGGGATACTTAAAGTCTAGAAATCACAAATGTTTTTTGTCAGACACAGAAGGTACTCATGAGGTTCAGTGCCTTGGGGGCTGACTTTTCCAAGGGCCAGCAGGTTTACCAGTAGCCTGAAAGCTTAAGCCAAAGACCAGCTAGAGAATGAAGGTGTGATACAGGAGAGTTTTCAGCACCATGTAAAGCTAAGGTTGGACAGATCCAACAAATCTACTATGCTCTAAGAATTTCCTCTCCATACTGAAAAAGTGAACTGAGGCAGAGCAGTCAGGGATTAGTGAGATTGGAGGCATCTCCCAGAAAGTAGACCCAGAAGCCAATATATAACCACTCTTGCCCTTGATGTGTGTGACCCCGTCTCCCCATGCCTACAAACCTGAAGCCTCATCTTTCCCCAGACATGAAATGTCATATGGACTCTTGACATATTGTTCATCTACCTGAACAATAGTAATATTGTAATTACTCTAACGCTACAGAAGTGAGTCATCTCAACCAGTGAGGAAGATTTGTTCTACAGAGTTATTTGGGGGCTATCTTGCAGCTCTATCTTGCAGCTCCTCCTTCCCCTAAGCACTAGGGTGTTTTCTTCATCTACGTATTTGAAAGAAGTTCTCCAACCATTGTGCTTTCTAGCTCAAAGGAAGGGGAAAAGAAGAATGTGAGGTCAAACAATTTCTGTTAAAGAAAATAATGCAGAAAGTTGCATACATCAGTTTATGCACACCTCATTGTAAAACCCTAAATGCAAGGGACCTGTGAAATCTTGCTCCTAACCTTGGTTTCCTTATCCCCACTAACACTCTATTACTATGGAAGAAGAAAGACTTTTGAGGAGAAATTGCATGTCTGCCACTTAATATTTGTCAAGAAGGCATAGAGTTTGAAAGAGATTAACTTTCTACTCCCTCCTTCCCTAACACCAGTTCTGTGCCCCTACTATTCTACACTATCTACCAAGGTGGGGGATAGCACAGAAGATAGTATTGGCTAGATAAACTAAAACAAGCTACATTTTCTCTGCTGATTTGATTGAAATAATGAAAATGTGTGAGCCTATTACATACACATTTTAGTGACTTTCATGTTTAAATTAATTGAGATTCCTGGTGAATTATACTTTTTTAAGAATTTAATACCATTTTCATATGATGGTATGAGATTTCTACATAATTACAGTTCTGTAAATGTCTCCAACTTCATCTAAAATTGCTCACTCCAGTCCAGGCCCACATTGATCTCGCTCTCTATTCTCAGAGCATGCTAATCTCTTTCCTTCTTCAGAAATTCTGCACTCTTTATCTACTCTATCTTTGTCATACTTCCATTTCTTTATCTCCCTAACTCCTTCTTGTCCTTCAGATAGCTAACCTAGCACCTCCAGAAAGGCTTCCATTTTCCATGGCCATCCTGTCTAAAGCCATCACATTCCCATTTACTCAGTTACATTAACTTAGGCATTCCTTTCCTTCACTGAACTTTTCACAATCTGTCATTATCTTATTTATTAATTTGTTCAATAGTGCATTGTTTATCTCCCACACACAAATGTTTCAAGTCCCATAAGTGTGTAAGGATCTTCTCTCTCTTTCTCACCCCACTATCCTCTCTGCCTATTTCAGTGAATGATACGAAATAGTGTTTAAAATGTTTGTTAAAGGAGTGAATGGTGAGGATAAGCTCTCTGAAAAACAAATATATAGATATGTTTGTGTGTACGTGTGTGTACTGTGAACCAGATCTTAGTATTCCTCAAAGTGGAGTAAAAGAGCCTCATTTACAGAAGTCTCAGGCAATGTTTTTATAAGTACGGATAATATATGGCTACAAAACACTATGTTGTTGCCCTCAAGGCAACATCAATATCTCCAGCCGAGAAATGGATAGTTGGTGACTAAACCAATACTGTTTCATATTTTGCTCCATATTCAGAGCAGAACATATGCCGTAGTAGCCTCTGCTTTATGTAAATCTGTGTTGTTTGATATTCGTTCTTTGATTTTATTTTTATGTTTGTATAAAGGAGTTTTAAGGAGCAAATTTCTATAAAGATGGGCCTTAAATTACTCTAACATCAGTAACTACTCTTTAGACTACATGATAAACAGCATGATTGGGGAGACGTTTTATTACACTGTCTTATAGAATAGTATAGTGTATATTGGATTTCCTTTTTTCTTTTTAAAGATGGGCACCTGAGCTAACATTTGTTGCCAAAGCCCCCCACTAGATAGTCGCATATTCTAGTTGCAGGTCCTTCTGGTTGTGCTATGTGGGACGCCACCTCAGCTTGACTTGACGTGCGGTGCCATGTCCACTCCCAGGATCAGAACCAGCAAAACCCTCGGCCACAGAAGCTGAGCATGTGAACTTAACCACTCAGCCACAGGGCCAGCCCCTGGATTTTCTAATGAGCCCTAGAGTCAGACCTCCTGTGTGTTTAAGGACCTCAGGCAAGTGCTGAAAACTCTTCAGACTCCAATTTCTTCATCTACAGTAATGGGGATATTATCAACTCCAATATCTTAAAATTGAGAAGAAATAAAGAGATAACATATGTGAAGATATTGCATAGCAGAGAGCCTGCCACATAGCAAGGGCTCAATAAATCTTAGAATATTACTGACAACTACTCAGGTATTCTCTGGCTAAACTTTGGCACTGTAAATGTTGCCTTGCTTAAACCTACTAAAAACTATGCAAGTAGGAAATTATGATCTCCGTCCTACAGATGAAAAAATCATAGCTCAGAAATGTAAATTCCCTACTGTCACACGGGTTGTGGGCAGAAAAGCCAATTTATTTTCAATTTACTTGAATTATCTTGTCCTTAATGAATAACTTACCTTCAGAGTTCTTTCATTTCACGTAACCTGGCAACCAACACCATGAAATATATTCTTGTTTCTCTTATTTGAAACTGTTGGTGTGTTGATAGTTAAGCAAGAGAGGATGAAGATAGGAGAAAGTGAGGAAAGAAAGAAAATAGGAGAAAATCAGAAAAGAAAGTCTGAAGTGCTAATGATATTACAAGTTTAATAAAATTAAAGTAAGTCTTCTCTTTTCACTTTCTTCCTTTTTCCCTAAAATAGAATCATTATTATTAATTATTAGATATTTTTAACATATGGGCAGAAATCAGCAGAGTACATGAAAGAATACATGCTTTATTATATTTACTGTTTAAAAAGAGTTCAAATTAAAGGGTTCCAAATCCAATGATGTGGAGTGGGGCAAAAATTTGACTATCCTGCTCTCTCACTTCAGAACATATATTCTAGAGGAAAACGTAAAACATTCTATGCGCCCCTTTCTACAACCACGTTTTTTTCGTTCTTTCTGTCTCACTGGAGGGCATTTACATTCTTTAGGAAAGAATGTAAAGTTTCGAGAACATCAAAGGTGGAAGCTATTCCAATTATTGTGCTGCTCTGACATACTTTCAATTATGAATCCGTCTCTAAGTTCATACTGTTAATTAAAAATCTACTATTTCAGAAACACAGTCAACATATTTTAAAAGTCACAGACCCAGGGTATACTAGATATACGAGATAAATGGAAATTTGATGCATGAAAAAAATAAATTTGAGATTTTTAACTATATTAGTATACTCTCCCTTTGGCAACACGACAGTATTCTGTTTCATTTAAATATTAACACTTAAGATTTAATAATAGCCACCCTTTCCTGGTTTCTCCTCTCACACATTCATGTGTAAATGAATTACTCATCCCTTGTCCTGAAATCTCTCTAGTCTCAGCTCCTCAACATCACTGTGGGCAATTCCTTCCTACCAGTTAACTGCTCCATCTTTTTCTGCCTCTCACCTCCAAAAGGCTGCAAAGGCAAAGAGAATCCTGAATTATCAAAGATAAAAAATTTGTTTTTCAAATAGTTCTCTCTGGGAACAGAGGACTCCGCCTCTTACATTTATTTGAAGGGCTCAAGGCTGTGTGAGTCTCATTCCTCACTCCCCGCAGAGCAGTCTGGGTACCAGCAGACCCTTCTCATCCGTCCTAGCATCATGCAGGCAAAGTGGTCCAAAGGGAAACTACTTGCATGCCGGTTGTGTTGCTGCATTGCATGGGAACGTGTTCTTAATTTACATTATTTGACTATCTTTTGAAGAACTTTTTTAAAATTCTTCACCGTTTTTTGTCTTCTCTTGTTCTCTTAGCATTTGATCCAGAATATTGCTACCTTCTATTATTTAATTTATATACTGTAAACTACAGCTCTTAAAGAATTGAAGGGTGTGGTTTTCTTTATCATTTTAAAATACATGTAAGTGGAGCAGCACAAAAGTAAGTAAATTTTTTGAAAACTGAGGATCCTGAAAAAACAAAAATGCAGCTGGTCACAAAATCTTCTTACTGTTCCATTCCTGATGTCTAAAGGTGATCTATCTATAGGAAAATAATTCTGGGCATCATATGTGCAAGTGTGAAAGGAGCCATGGAAAAGAAGATTTACTCCACAGTGTTGCCACAGAATACAAGCTTAACCACCTACAAAGAAACCTCAGCACTTAAGACTCCCACACAACGGTAACTTGAACGCGATTGCACAATTCACCAACGAGGTCCAAAAGAACAGCACTAAGAGCTGCCCCAGGCAATCAGCTCTAGAGACGAATAGCCACTTACGTTTGTGTTTGTGTAGCCTCCTTGAGGCTACACTCATAAAAGCTTTTTGATCACACTCTGCCTATCAGAAATATGGCAGAACACGTGTCAATGAGAAAGCAAGGTTGAGCAGTGTTGTTAGATGTATCTGGGTTGGATATCCAGCTCTCTGATTAGCTTGCATTGTTGTGCTATTTTATCTTTCTATATCTCAATTTTCACATTTCTAACTTAAAAATGGATTTACCTCATGAAACTGGCATATTCTAGTGGTTTTAAATAATGTCACCATGTAGAAAATGCTAGATAATTTATAACCATTATTAAGTGAGTTCCAAATTTTGAATCATTTTTCTTGTTTCCTTGAATCTTATTTGTTGGAAATTTAAAGACCACTCTTTTAAATTTAAATTCACCAAATTTGTTGATTAAGATTAGGTTGAGAGTGACCAAGAAAAGAATAAACTAAAGAGAGGCTAGTAATAATAGTTTTTAAAAAATTGAAGGTGTTTTTTCTCATTCATAGAAATTAAATACAGAAGAAAAGAATCCATGTCTAATATCACAGCTCCTAAAAGGCCAGGCATTTTCTATATTTTTAGTCTATCACCTTAAAATTATAACTTTTATAATAGTGATAACAAATAGGTTTTCGTGCTTCCCATGCATCAGGAACATAGCAAACAGCTTTACTTATATCTCCTTTAATACCCACAGCAATTATAAAATTATTTCAATGTTATACATAAAGTAACTGAGGCACAGAGATAATATGTATATTGTTCAAGATCACACAATCCCAATATTTGTCTTGGCTAAAGCCACCACATCTGCATTCAAGCCAAGAAAGAGGAGGAAGGGCATAAGGAAAGGCATAATTTGGGGGACACTCCATGGATGTTGCACATGTAATTCCACCTTTATCCCACTGGCCTCTACTTAGTAATAAGTAACACTTAATTGCAAGGGATGCTGGGAAATGCAGTCTTTATTTTTAGAGACAATGTGCCTAGTTAAATGCTGGAAGTTCACCTATTAGTGAAGAATGGATATTGGGGAACTGCAGGCTGTTTCTGTTACACAGTGTATGCAATTTTGTTGGCTTTCGTTCTCAGGGATATTTAGAGCTAGAGCTTTTGAACAAAGACATACTTTATTCAAACCTACGGGGTTTTTTTCTCCCCTGGAAGTGTCCTCCAGCTAACGGCAGATGATTCCTAGAAGGTGAAGCCATTGTGTACCTCATGCAAGATATGTTATCCCTCAAATCAAGTATCCTTCAAAATCTTTGCTACTGGTAATTTTATATATCTTTTAAATTTAATCTAGAAAAATTAGTCTTTTATGGACAAGCTCAGAAGCTTTGAGTTTTTGATCATTCATTCATCATATTTTTACAGCATATATTATTTGCTATGCACTTTTTTAGCACTAAGCTTGAAGAGATAAATAAGACAAGTCCCTGTTTTCACAGATGTTACACTCCAGTAAGGGGAGACAAATAAAACAATAAGGTAATTTGAATTCCTATATTGTTTACCGGATGATTGATGTATAAGTTACATTTGCTACTTTTGAGAAATTTAAAATTCGTGTGAGAAATAAATGTACTCATAAAATTACAAACATGATCCTATGTTCTTAATAAATGATGCAAGTGATAATCATTGCAGATAGTGTCATGAACTATGAAGCATCTGGAATTTTACCCTACTTGCAAACCAATACGTTAGGCTGCCGGGGTTTCATAGCTGCTGGTTGACGACACGAAACAAAGAGACAAAGTCAGAGACAAAGAACACTACTATTCACAGCACAACACACAGCCTGAGATGTGTCTCATATCAATTCGCCTTGCTTTCCAAGTCCCAGGGTGTGATACAGAGTGGTCCACTGGATGCTGCATATACAGCAGATCTGTGTCACAACTGAGTCACCCTGAGCTTAAGAAGCCCTAATTCTTTGAAATGGCCTGCTAGAAAATCTGCTCAGCCTACTCCTTTAAAGGGAAAATTATGTTTATTATACCGGTTAAGGAAAAAAACTTCCCTCTACCTTGAAGAGAAACTATCTCTGTCTTACAAGGTGGTTTGCTGTACAAACGTCCTTGAAAACATAGTTCAGAACAGTAAGTGATTCAAAACGTGCAGACACTGTGGACAGCTGTCTCTCAACAGATATATAAGACAGCATCAAAGTTAGTCATTTGAGCTGGGTTTCCACAAAGTGAGAAGTGGTGCAGGTATTTAACCCAAAGAAAAGACCACTACTTCAATCCAGATGCATAAAGTTGAGATTTTTATAGTAGATTATAAGAGTTGGTGAGAATGAAAAGTTAAATGATATCATTAAGTGCATTAGAGATATCAGACTTCATGCTGGGGAATACAGAGGGCTGGTTAAACACAACAAAAAAGCAGGGTGAAAGCAAAATTTTCAGAAAATTTTATAACAGACCTGTTGGAGTGGGATCATTACCATGGATCCCAGTGAGAGACACAGGCACAGGAAGAATCCAGCGATCAGGTAGGAAGGGTAAAGAGGATGAATACATCCAATGCATTTCCAGTGTTCTAAGCCTAAATAAACATGAGAATTATGGTATTATAAGGAAAAACAAATAAGTCAGAAGAAGAAGTTGTTTTACAGCTGGGAAATCAAGCTGATTTGAACTACGTTTAATTTAATCTAGTCTGAAAATATCCAAGTGAAAAATATCCAATAGAAAGTGGGAGACTAGAGATTAGAAAATGTATTGAAATCTATTTGGATGGATATGAAACTGTGGCAGACTACCTTGTGAGCTTGCAAGCAAAAGAACATCTCAGAATCTTCTGCAAAATAAAATCTTAGAAACTTCCTGATTCCTGACAGTACTGTCAATCTTGGGTGGGAAGGGAAATGGATAACCTAACAATGTTAAGAAGATATTCTATACAAATTGAGATCACTTTGTCATATAAAAGAACTTTTCCTTCTAAATATTAATGTTTCTACATTTCATAGATTTAAAATCTAGTGTAAATTTGAAAAAAATAAAGTTACCCTTCATCCAGTCTGGCAAGGATGGCACTCATTTTCTTGTTGCCCGAGAGCATGTGAGTACACTGGATTCGGTTAATTAGTAAACTAAATCTTCCCTGTTGAAAAAGTCCCTGAATATTACTTCATTGCTTTATATACTCTGTAGGGTTATGTTAGAATTTGAGGTAGATTTGACTGTAATTTGAGTCAGCTGAGTGGCACAGAATACTCTTCTACTTTTCCCTCTGGCATTCGTGTATTCTTTCCTTCATCCACAAATATATTTCTACAACAAATCATATTGCAATGTATTTTACTAGGTATTGTATATTAAACAGCAATGAATCAACAAAGTTTATAGTTCATGTCTTATAAAAAATCCCTACATTGAGCCTTAGATCTCGTAATTGAAACAGTTTGATAGTACCTAAAAACCTGTCATTGTGTGTACCTCAAACAAGATCCTTAGTTACAAGCAGCACAAACCAACTCTAGCTGATTTAAATAGAGAATACATTTGTTAAAAGGAAAGGCAAGAACTGCTATCACTCTGGGAAGGCTGAAGAACCGGAGTCAGAACATGAGCAAGAATTGGGGAACCCATGTGACCTGAGCCACAGCCAAATGTGAACAGGTTCAGCGAGGACAGTGCATTTTTCGTATCTGTATCCTGAGTGTTGCATAGCCCCTGTCAAAAGCCAAACACCTAAGAATATGAGTGGCCAGTCCCTATGGATATGTCTGGAAATCCTGTTATAGGACATTTCTTGCGCTCCAGGCTTTTACCCAGACCCACACCCAGTCCTTTGTCACTATCTCCTGATGTGTTCCTATTTAACCCTTTCATTATCTGATCCTCCTTCAGCGCTCTACCATTGGGACCACTCAAAAAATTAGTAGAAATAGATCATTAACCACTCATGAAAAAATCCAATATTTAAACTTTTTTTTTTTTGAGGAAGATTAGCCCTGAGCTAACATCTGCTGCCAATCCTCCTCCTTTTGCTGAGGAAGACTGGCCCCGAGCTAACATCCGTGCCCATCTTCCTCTACTTTATATGCGGGACTCCTACCAATGCATGGCATGCCAAGTGGTGCCGTGATCACGATATGAACCAGCGAACCCCAGGCCACTGAAGCAGAATGTGTGCCCTTAACCATTGAACCACCAGGCCAGCCCCCAGTGGTTAGACATTTTATCTTAAAGTCCTAAATTAAAATTATTTAGGTAGCAGTTAACCTTTTGCAAATATTTTGGACTGACTAATAAGCTCTTAGGCAGTGATATATGTTTTGGGCATGAAAAACCAAATACACTATCTTTGCCTTCATTATAGTCACTGTCTAGGAGGAAGAAACTATATAAAGCTAACTGAACTAACAACCCACTATATTAACTATAGTGGAATATAAGTGTTCTCATGGAGTTTTGTGTAAAGTATAAGAACACAGGCAAAAGACTAATTTTGTCTGCAAGTAGTCAAGAGAAGCAGCAGAAACGGTTACACACAGTTATCAAAATGCTATTTAGGCATGAATGTAATTTCTCTACTTGTTCAGGGTGTGGACCTTCCACTGCATTTTCAGTCAAACATACACATTTAATTTTCTGTACTTCACAGGGCTGAAGTACTAAACCATACCACAGTGAGCATAATTTGGCCAGCTTCAAACAGCATCCCAAAATCTACAGTCATAGAGCATTTTGGCCCTATCCCCCCGAGGCTCTGGGGCTACACAATAAATTTCCTTAATATTACAGTTGTTGGATGATAAGGGAAAAATAACTTGTAACCAGAAAATAGAATTTTAAAAGTTGTTTTTAACGTATCAAGGAAACGTATTCTGGAAATGAATTCTTTATCTTTGAGATTTAATCTGCCTAGGGTACATTCTTGGGGTGAGAGGAAGACAAGGCGAAGGTAGACGTAAATGGAAAAGTATTCAGAAGTTTACATTTTAAGCTTTCCATTTGATATTTTAAGGTGTCGTAGATATTTTTGTGAGCTCTCCCTGTGTGAGCTGAATACATCAGCCTGAGGAATGGAGCAAATAGCTCAGCGGTGCACTCAGCAAGGAGCATGCATTTTTACTTCACTCAGAGTTTGGTGCCACAATTCCAAAAATGGTACCAAACTTTGGCATTTATATTAATAGGAGACATTTTAATTTTTTAAAAAAATTTCATGTACTGCAATTCCTAGAATAACGTCTTTATCAGTGTGTAGACAGACTCCTACAGGGACGGGGCCACTTGCTTCAAACTGTCTCACTTGTCCAGCTCATCTCATTCTGAGAGGGTAGTGGCCTTGTTCTCCGTTCGGGGATATGAAGTAGCTGACAGTTGTGAAATATTTCCTGTCATTCTTTACTTTCCCCTCAAAGAGAAATCCTGAGTTTGTTTCTTGAAAATCATTTCTTTGGATTATAGAATTGTCTCTAAGATGATACCTACACAAGTATAAATATATGAGAAAAATCCAATATTCAGAAAGGTAGTACTTTTCTAAAAATATTTTACTCACCAATAAATTACATGATACATGCCACTAGAAGAAATCCAAGAATGGATGTGTGAATAAATAGATGGATAGAAATTAGCTGGCTATAACTTTAGATAGCAAAAGTTGTTGTAAGTGACGATTGAGACTCAGCATACATCAGATTTCTATATTCTAAACACTGGTAAGTCCGTAAAGCTGAGGGAATTTTCCAGAAATTGTAGGCTCAGAAGATGAATCAAAATTGGAAACAAGCTAAGATATAGATAACCTGTCTCCAAGAAACGAGCTGAATAATAAAAAAAAAATATGTTACTTGATTTGACAAATTCATATTGAAGGATTTACAGTGTACTGTGTGTACGCAAGTGCGGTGTGTGTGAGTGTTTACCAATGAGTAGCCCAAAGCATTTTGATTGCAGATATTAGTCACAAAAGATTATGACCAGATCCTGCAATTGCCAGGTAATACTCTATTAACATCTTCAACAAATACTTTGTTCCTTTGATTTTCCTAAAACGAGTTTTACAAAAATATCATTACGATGTTAAGGATTATCTTGCAATTCAGATGAGTGTGTACACTGATGATTGGTTATTTGATTAGATTTTTGAGCTTGATTTCCCTTGCCTTAGAGAAAGGATTCTGAAAAAGCCCAGGACTGGAAATTAATTGTACAAATTAAGATTCACAAGGAGATGTGGGGCAAGTACCTGGTCCACAGTGTATAGCCCATCTCTGTTGGGCGTTGTATTAGTTATCTATTGCTATGTAGCAAGTTATGCCAACAACTTAGCAGATAAAGACAGCAAGCAATTATTGTCTCACAATTTTTGTGGGTCAGGAATCAAGGAGCAGCTTAGCTGGCTGATTGTGAATCAGGGTGTGTCATGAGATTACAGTCAGGTAGTTTCATCAGAAGTTTCAACTGGGGAGTAATCCACTTCCCAGTTCACTCCATATAGTTGTGACAGGCCTTAGTCTCTCACTGGCTATTGGCAGGAGACCTTAGTTCCTCACCACAAGCACCTCATCTTCATCAGCTTGGGTGCGCTCACGACTTAGTATGTAGCTTCTCCCAGAGTGAGTGATGAGTGATGATATATGACTACAGACGTAGATATAGATATAAATAGAGATAGCCACAGACACAGAGAGAATGAAAGGAGTAAGTTCAAGGCAGAAGCTGCTGTCTTGTGTAACCTAATCTCAAAAACTGACACACCGCCACTCTTGCCATATTCTATTGGTCACATAAATTAACCTTGGTGCAATATGGGGTGGAACTTAAAAGGATGTATAATAGGAGGCATGTATAGTAGGAGATCATTGTACCAGGAATCAAACAATAAAAATTTTGGTTTTTTTATTCTGGTATCTGAAAATCTGTAAAGTTAATCTCTAATAGTTAAGACTAAACAATGATGAGGAAAATTAAACAAAAGATATAGGAAGCATAATGAAGCTTGATCTTTCAGGTATAATAAAATTCTAATAGTCTCATTTTCAGAAGAATAAGTTGAGACCCAGAGTCTTATTTGATATGGAAAAAGCAATAGTAACCAATATGAACCCTCACCGTGTCAGTGAGATTTTCCTTCATAACAAACTACCCCCAAAATGAGTGTCTTAAGCACCATTTATTCTTTTTAGCGACTATCTGACTTTTTAGGCTGTACAGTGTTTTCAGTGTGAATCAACTTCACTGATCTCTGTGCTCAGTTGGCAGCTCAGCTGAGCCTTGATGGTATGGAATAATCTCACTCACATGTCTGGTCGTACGTTCATATTATTTGAGTGACAAGGATGGCTTCGCCAGGTGTCTCTCATCATCTGGATAGTTATCCTAGACTCATTGACATGGGGATAGCTACCGTCTTCCCAGCAGCAGCAAGACAGAGAAAGCCTTACTCTGAAGGTTCCTTTCCAACCTGCCCTGGCATCAGATTTATTACTACCTGGTCTCAAAGTAAATTTCATAGACTGAGCCTCTTGATGTGAAGTGCTACAAAATTATGTTGCAAAAGAGCCAACACACAGGGATAGGGAGAATTGGTCAATAATTTTGTAATGGATATACTCTGTTTTTACCAGCTCCAATCCATTGTTTCTAGAAACAATCTAACAGTGTTGGTCATTTTGTCCTGGTATGGAGTACACTCCCACCCAGGAAAGCAGAGAATGAGACAAGGGTTTATGTGAGGTAGTTTAATTGGAAAAGTCATTCCAGGGAGCAGGAGACGGACTGGGGTGAAAGAGACAGGAAGCAGAAAAAGCCAATACAACAGTGAATGTCCTAATGCATCCATGTGGGCGACTGAGGTTTGATCCAACTAGGACCTTCCAAGGAGACATGTACCATGAGTCTCAGAAGTATCCAGCCTAAGAAAGAAGAGGGGAGCTTTTCCCACCTGCCACCACTCTCTCATTGTTCATGGGCTGCCCCACAGGTTATAACTCCTCGCACTCTCAGGTCATTCTGGCATTAATATGTAGGTTTCCTCGTGTCTAAACTTCATCAAAGTGAAGGAATTCCCAGGAGAGAAAATGAAATATGCACAGTGCTGTTCAGAGGCTGGTTACTGCACCAATACCTGGAGGAAAATATGGAGCAGGAATTCTGTGGGGCGCAAAAGATTTCTGAACAATATTTGAATAGAGTTACTACATTTTGTGGAGAAAAATGACACAAAACTTGTTATATGTGTTGTCTCATTTAACCTCCACTACAACCATGAGAGAAAGTAAATAATTTACCCAAATCCACAGAGTTAGTGGAAGAATCAGGATTTGAAAACAGGTTTTCAAACACCGAAGTCTGTACTTTTTGAATGTACTTTACTTCCTAAAATTCTTGCATGTGTGTGTGCCTTTTTTTGTGGGGGATGGAGATGAGGTGGGGGTTACCAGGCACGGATGGAGATTGTGGGCTTTTTGGCATTGCTCTGTAATGAGAGATAGTTCATCTTTTATAATTTACTGCTTCCTGAAAGAACAAAAAAAAGCACAGGTTTGTTTAGGGGCCTTCCATGATACCAAATAGGAGGGCTCTGCAGTCATACAGATGCAAATTGACGGTAACTAGGTTGGAATTATTTTCCTCATCAAAGTGAAGTTGGCTGCTACTGTTTTCTGTCAGGCTGCATAATCCTTGGTGGCAGGAAGACAAGGAAATAAGGAAATGGAAGATGCTTTAAGACAGAGTGGGGATTTCACATTCGAATGGAAATTGTATTTTCATGATTGTTCAGGTTTTTCAAAAGCTGGTTTACTCACCAATTCTTCAGTCAGAACTCCCATTAATGATCATTTCTTTACATCTTTAGTAAAATGACAAGTGATAGACATAATGATGACCCTAATATATCATGAGATCATAAAAATGCCTCTGGGTTATCATGGCAATGAAATAATTCTCATCATAGTTTTCTCATAGATTTTATTTTATCATAAGTTTAGAAAATTACTGGTTCATATATCATACATGTGATGACTTCATTAACTCTAAGATTAGAATAATAAGAAAATTTCATTCCTCAGCTTTGCAATAAAATAGAGAATTACTACAGAAAGCAGTTAAGTATATATTTGCTGCTTCCATGAATGAACAAAGGAGGTCAAATAGAGAAACCTACTGAATTTTATTGCTGTCTCATAAAGAGTGTATATAGCACCCATAAAGAATATGGTGGGAAAGTAAATTATTTACTGTGAGAACCTTGGCTGTGAAATCATTTATATATACCACTAAGGGATTTGCATACAGTGGAGGAAGGAGAGGCTGAGAATCATATTTCTATGCATCCCTCTACGTTTCCCGTCTGAGTATAAGGCATTCAGCTTCTTAGGTTTTAGACACACAATCAAAATGTCTATCACAAATTTTCTGAGAGACGATTGGTGAAGATATTTCTGACATTTTAAAATTTAATTGTGGTTTCATTTGTTTTTTAAACTATATATTGGACTTTCCAGCACTTTCAGTGTGCTTAAAAGTTTATTACCGGGCACTTTAAGTGTATTCTGTGTAGTTTGAAATATTTATTAAATACCTGCCACTGTGCTCCTTAGAGAGTACACTGAGACCCACCTACAGAAGAAACAGAAGGCCATGCCATTGGGAAATAGACTATGGGCTAGCCGAGTCTCCCTTATGCCATTTAATGATACTCTATGAACAGTACACAGTCTGGGAGAGAATTCGGAGGAGAGAAAAAAATCGTTTTGACAACTAGATTGCCTCTTCACTGAAAAGTAGAATGTCAATCAATTATTTGTATTTTTTTCAAGCCACCAAATGTTAATATCTTGGCACATTTGAGATGGAGCAGCAAAGAAACATCTTCCTAAGTTTTAAATCCCATCTTTTGCGCAGCACATTAGAGTTCACAAAATGTGTTCACCAGCATTGTCTCAACCTCAAAGGAAACACTGAGCTAATATCCATGCCCATCTTCCTCTACTTTATATGTGGGATGCCTACCACAGCATGGCTTTTGCCAAGTGGTGCCATGTCTGCACCCGGGATACAAGCCGGTGAACCCTGGGCCCCCAAGAAGCAGAACGTGCAAATTTAACCACTGCACAACCGGGCTGGCCCCCTCCTTTATTTCTTATCATAAATTTCATTTATTTTTTTTTATTACCAGCCATTTTCTCAGGAAATTTCAGGTATAAACTAGGATTGGAATTATAAATTTTAAAGTTGCACTGAAAATTCTTAAGCTAATTAGAAGCACACTCTTTGGTGGTGTATTGTAGACAATTTATTTCACACATTAAGAAATAGTTGTTTGGGGATCTCCCCAAGGTCAAGAGTCAAGTTAACCATACGCCTTGGAATTGATACCAAATCTTCTAACCTCTAGGAGACTTTTTTTCTTTTTATGCTATGTAGCCATTTGTAATTTCCTTACCTGTAAAGTCATTAAACACTAATTGTGTGTTAGGAAAGGTTGTTAGTTAAAACGTAGTTATTAAGTCAAAAGAAAAGGAATTTTGATAGTTCTGAAAATGATCACTAGGTCTGGTGAATTATACCCAGAAAATGGCTAGGAGTCACAGTGGCTAACATCCAGAATGAAACCAAACCCTGTGCCTGGCACTCTATGAAGCCGCAAGCCCTTGCCTGCCTTTGGACAGTGAATGCTGCTAATGCCACTCTTTCCCCAGAATGACCATTGCTTAATGCTGGGAACTTGAGAAAACAATATGTTGGCTTTTTGGCTTTAATCATAGAAGGGGCTTGTTCTCTCTTTCTAAATACCAAAAATGGTTTCAAGTGCTATGCACTCATAAAAAGAGATGATAATTATCTATACATTGGAGAGGTATTAACAATTGAAAGAAATAGGCAGTTTCTAAACCATGAAGGATTTACTTGCCTACTAATAACAAAAATGTGTGTTGTATTTGCATATTAAGTTGAGCATCTCAATGTGATTTTACATCTTTAATTCATTTTTCTTCTGACAGGAATCTACTAGGTACAGGTAATAGTTTCCCCTCTTTTACACAAATGAAAACAAAGTTCCAAAATTTGGGGCAATTTTAAACTGAAACTGATAGAGAAATTATCGGGATCCACAGATAATCTTGATATCTTGAAAGATAAAGGCACAAATGTAGAGTCAGTGTGTAGCATGTGATGGCGTGTGTCTCTCTGTTTCTTAAAATCAAGTATTCTTATGGGCAGGTTAAATTCACTGCATGCTGTTAGAGTTCTGAAGTCATCAAAAATTGGAGTAGCTGTTATAACAGAAAAAGATAGGAAAAAAGTCTCTTTTTCATTCATATGTATTTTTTTTCATTCTCAGATTGTTATATACTTTTAGGCTACACTTCTCTATAATTGGGCTAAAGCAAATAGAGAAGGCATTTGCAAATCTCTTTGCAAACTTTTAGAAAATATTAAAAGTTTTCAATTTGCATTACTGTTTTCCAAAGTCTAATGATTTGTTTGTAAATAAGGATAAAAATAAAAAGAAGAAAATCTGTAAACTTAGCTCCATGCGCATACTACACTGTTTCTTCTTACCACAACAGTTTGATATGCTCAGGAGAGAGATACAAGTACAATCACATATTTTTTTATTGTGGTAACATTGGTTTATAATATTATATAAATTTCAGGTGTACATCATTATATTTTGATTCTGTGTAGATTACATCGTGTTCACCACCCAAAGACTAATTACAGTCCATCACCAAACACATGTGCCTAACCACCCCTTTCACCCTCTCCCCTCCCCAATTCCCCTCTGGTAAGCACCAATCTAATCTCTGTTTCTATGTGTTTGTTTGTCCTTGTTTTTATCTTCTATTTATGAGTGAGATCATAGAATATTTGACTTTCTCCCTCTGACTCATTTCGCTTAGCATAATACCCTCAAGGTCCATCCATGTTGTCGCAAATGGCCAGATTTTATCATTTCAGACGGCTGAGTAGTATTTCATTGTTTATACACCATATCTTCTTTATCCATCTGTCCCTTGATGGACACCTACATTGCTTCCATGTCTTGGCTATTGTGTATAATGCTGCAATGAACATAAGAATGCATATATCTTTATGCATTTGTGTTTTCATGTTCTTTGGATAAATACCCAGCAGTGGGATAGTTTGATCGTATGGTAGTTTTATTCTTAATTTTTTGAGGAATCTCCATACTGTTTTCCACAGAGGCTGCACCAGTTTGCACTCCCACCAGCAGTGTATGAGAGCTCCCTTTTCTCCACATCCTCTCCAACACTTATTTCCTATCTTGTTAATTATAGCTATTTTAACGGGTGTGAGATGATATCTCATAGTTTTGATTTGCATTTCCCTGATAATTAGTGATGTTGAAGATTTTTTTCATGTGCATATTAGCCATCTGTATATCTTCTTTGGAGAAATGTCTGTTCAGATCTTTTGACTATTTTTAAATTGGGTTAGAGTTTTGTTGTTGAGATTTATGAGTTCTTTATATATTTTGTATATTAACTCCTTATAAGATAGATGGTTTGCAAATATCTTCTCCCAATTGTTAGGTTGTCCTTTCATTTTGTTGATGGTTTCCTTTCCTTTTTAGTTTGATGTAGTCCCATTTGTTTATTTTTTCTAGTGTTTCCCTTGCCCAGTCAGACTTGATACTTAAAAATATGTTGCTAAGACTGATGCTGAAGAGCATACTGCCTGTGTTTTCTTATAGAAGTTGCATGGTTTCAGGACTTACATTCAAATCTTTAATCCATTTTGAGTTAATTTTTGTGTATGGTACAAGATAACGGCCTATTTTCATTATTTTGCATATGGCTGTCCAGTTTTCTCAACTCCATTTATTGAAGAGACTTTCCTTTCTCCATTGTATGTTCTTAGCTCCCTTGTCGAAAACTAGCTGTTCATATATGTGTGGGTTTATTTGTGGGCTCCTGATTCTGTTCCATTGATCTGTGTGTGTGTTTTTGTGCCAAGACCACGTTGTTTTGGGAACTATAGCTTTGTAGTATATTTTGAAATCAGAGAGCGTGATAACTTCTAGCTTTGTTCTTTTTTCTGAGGATTTCTTTTGGCTTTTTGGAGTCTTTTGTTATTCCATATAAATTTTAGGATTCTTTGCTCTATTTCTGTGAAAAACTTTGTTGGAACTTTGAGAGGGATTGCATTATATCTGTAGATTGTTTTAGGAAATGTGGACATTTTAACTACATTAATTCTTCCAATGCAAGAACATGGAATATCTTTCCATTCTCTGGGTCTTCTATTTCTTTCAACAATGCTTTATAGTTTTCAGTGTACACATCTTTTACCTCTTTGGTTAAGTTTATTCCTAGGTATTTTATTCTTTTGGTTGCAGTTGTAGATGGGATTATATTCGGGTTTTTTTTGTTTGTTTTTAGGAAGATTAGCCCTGAGCTAACATCTGCCGCCAATACTCCTCTTTTTGCTGAGGAACACTGGCCCTGAGCTAACATCCGTGCCCATCTTCCTCTACTTTATATGTAGGATGCCTACCACAGCATGGCTTGCCAAGCGGTACTATGTCCACATCCGGGATCCAAACAGGTGAACTCCCGGCCGCCAAAGCACAACGTGGGCACTTAACCGCTGTGCCACTGGTCGGCCCCTGGGTTTATATTCTTAATTTTTCTTTCTGCTCCTGTGTTGTTAGTGTATGGAAATGCAACTGATTTTTGTATGTGGATCTTGTATCCTGCAACTTTACTGTATTCGTTTATTATTTCTAAAAGTTTTTTGGTGGATTCTTTAGTGTTTTCTATATATAAAATCACATCATCTGCAAATAGTGGCAGGTTCACTCTTCTTTTCCCATTTGGGTCCCTTTTATTTCTTGTTCTTGCCTGACCTCTCTGGCTAGGACTTCTAATACTGTGTTAAATAAGAGTGGTGAGAGTGGGCATCCTTGTCTTGTTCCTGTTCTTACAGGGATAGCTTTCAGTTTTTCTCTGTCTGAGAATGATATCAGCTGTGGGTTTTTCATATATGGCCTTTATTATTTTGAGGTACTTTACTTCTGTACCCATTTTATTCAGTTATATCATAAATGGATGCTATATCTTGTCAAATGCTTTCTCTGTGTCTATTAAGATGTGGATTTTATTCTTCATATTGTTAATGTGGTGTATCATATTGATTGATTTGTGGATGTTGAACCATCCCTGCATTCCTACAATAAATCCTACTGGATCATGATGTATGATTTTTTTAATGTATTGTTGTATTCGATTTGCTAGTGTCTTGTTGAGGATATTTGCATCAATGTTCATCAGTGATATTGGCCTTTAATTTTCTCATTTTGTGTTGTCCTTGTCTTGTTTTGGTATCAGGGTAATGTTAGCTTTGTAGAATGAATTAGGAATATTCCCCTTCTCTTCAATCTTTTGGAAGAGTTTGAGAAAGAAAGGTATTAAGTCTTCTTTGAATGTTTGGTGGAATTCACCAGGGAAGCCATCTGGTCCTGAACTTTTATGTTTTAGGAGGTTTTGATTACCCTTTTATCTCCTTACTGTGATTAATACATTCAAATTCTTTCTTTCTTTTTGATTCATTTTGGAAGGTTGCATGATTCTAAGAATTTGTCCATTTCTTCTAGATTATACAATTTGTTAGCATACAGCTTTTCATAGTATTCTCTTATAATCTTTTGTATTTCAGAAGTGTCCATTGTAATATCTTCTCTTTCATTTCTGATTTCATTTATTTGAGCCTTCTCTCTTTTGTTCTTGGTGAGTTTAGCTAAAGGCTTGTCAATTTTGTTTATCTTTTCCAAGAGCCAGCTCTTAGTTTCATTGATTTTTTCTATTGTTTGTTTAGTATCTATTTCATTTATTTCTGCTCTGATTTTTATTTCCTTCTTTCTACTGATTTTTGGCTTTGTTTGGTCTTCTTTTTCCAGTTCCTTTAGGTGTACAGTTAAATTGTTTATTTGAGATTTTTCTTGCTTGCTGAGGTAGGCCTGTGTTGCTATAAATTTCCCAATTAGAACTGCTTCTGCTGTACCCCATACATCTTGGCACATCATATTTTCATTTTCTCTTGTCTCCAGGTACTTTTTGATTTCTCCTTTGCTTTTTTCAATGACGCGATTGTTGTTCAGTGGCATTTTGTTTACTCTCCACATATTTGTGGCTTTTCCGATTTTCTTCCTGTAGTTGATTTCTAGTTTCATAGCTTTGTGGTCAGAAAAGAAGTTTGCTATTATTTTAATCTTATTAAATTTATTGAGACTAGTTTCGTGACCTAATGTGTAACCTATCCTGGAGAATGTTCCATGTGCATTTGAAAGGAATGTATATTCAGCAGTTTTTGGATGGAATGTTCTGTATATATCTACTAAGTCCATCCGTCTTATGTGTCATTTAAGGCCAATGTTTCCTTATTGATATTCTGTTTGGATGATCTATCCATTAGTGTAAGTGGCCTGTTAAAGTCCCCTGCTATTATTGTGTTGCTGTTTATTTCTCCTTTTATGTCTGTTAATAATTGTTTTATATATTTAGGTGCTCCTATGTTGGGTGCATAAATATTTACAAGTATTATATCCTCTTGTTGGATTGTTCCTTTTAACATTATGTAGTGCCATTCTTTGTCTCTGGTTACAGTTTTTATTTTAAAGACTATTTGGTCTGATATGAGTATTGCTACCTCAGCTTTTTTTTCATTGCCATGTTCATGGAGTATCTTCCATCTCTTCACGTTCAATTTGTGAGTGTCTTTATGTCTGAAGTGTGTCTCTTGAATGCAGCATATATATGGGTCTTTTTTTTTTTTTCCAATCAGCCACTCTATTCCTTTTAAGGAGCATTTAGTCTGTTGATATTTAAACTAAGTATTGATAAGAAGGCAGTTATTGCCATTTTCTTGCTTTTTTTTCAGTGTTTTAGTAGTTCTTCTCTGTTGCTTTCTTCTTCTCTTGTTCTCTTCCCTTCTGGTTTGATGGCTTTCTTTAATATTATGTTTGGTTCCTTTTAATATTTTACGTATTTATTATATGTTTCTGGTTTGCAATTACCATGAGATTCATATATAATAGCCTACGTATATGGCAATCTATATTAAGTGATGGTCTCTCTAGTTTGGCCTCTGGCTAAAAGCCCTACGCTGTTACTCCCCTCCTCCCGTATTTTATGCTATTGATATCATATTCAACCTCTTTTTTTGTGCTTGTGTATCATAACCTTATCATGGGTATAGTTTTAGTATTTTTGTCTTTTGACCTTCATATAAGCTTCATAGGTGCTTGATCTGCAACCTTTACAGTGTATTTGCCTTTATAAGTCATTTCATGTTTTTCCATAATTTTATTATTCCTATTTGTGGTCTTCTCTTTTCAACTTAAATAGGTCCCTTTAGCATTTCTTGTAAGGCTAATTTCTTGGTATTAAACTCCTTTAATTTTTGCTTGTCTGGGAAACTCTTTATCTCTCCTTCCATTCTGAATGACAACCATGCCAGGTAGAGTATTCTTTGCTATAGGTATTTTCATTTCAGCACTTTAAATATATGGTGTCACTCCCTTCTAGCCTGTGAGTTTTCTGCTGAGAAGTCAGCTGATACCCTTATGGGGTTTCCTTTGTATGTAACTCGTTGCCATTCTCCTGTGGCTTTTAGGATTCTGCCTTTATCTTTAAATCTTGACATTTTGGTGTGGGCCTCTTTAGGTTTATCTTGTTTGGTGCTCTTCATGCTTCCTGTACCTGAATGTCTGCTTCCTTCCTTAGGTTAAGGAAGCTTTCAGTTATGGTTTCTTCCAATAGATTCTCTGTCCCTTTTTCTCTCTCATCTCCTTCTGGGACACCTATAATATGGATGTTAGTGTGCTTGATGTTGTCCCAGAGGTCCCTTAGACTGTCCTCCTTCTTTTTAATTCTTTTTTTATTTATCTGTTCAGCTTGGGTGATTTCCTCTCCTCTTTCATCCAGCTCACTGATCCCTTCTTCTGAGTCATGTACTCTGCTATTGACTCCTTCTAGTGAATTTTTCATTTCCAGCATTGTATTCTTCATTTCTGATTGGTTCTTTTTTATATTTTCCAGTTTGCTGAAGTTCTCATTGAGTTCATCCATTCCTCTCACAAGATCTGTGAGCACCCTTAAGACTTTTAGTTTGTGCTTTTTGTCAGGTAGATTATCTCTGTTTCTTTCAGTCCTTTTTCTGGGGTTTAGTCCTCTTCCCTTACTTGGAATATATTCCTTTGTCTCCTCATAACCACATTTAATATTTGGCATTCTGTGGGAACTTTTTCAAGACTGGCAGTGAATGGGAAGAAAATTGGCCTTTATGAGAAGTCTTTTCATGGAAAGTGTTTCTTTTTCTCATTAAAGTTACATTACATTTATTTGAGTGAGCCAGGTCAAATTTAAACTCCTACTTTCTTCATTATGAATTGGAACAAGAAAAATAGAGAGAAAAAGAGAAGTGTATTAACTAACGCCTACTTACCAGCACACGCTCCTGATTTCCACTCCCCTGTAAATGCCTACAGCACACCAGTCTCCATAATAAGACAGGTCCTATGCTTGCAGAGTCATATTTTTGTTCCCAAACCTGTTTATGCCCGTTACACTTGTTATTGTGAGGAAAAAATTTGATTAAAATTAGATAAACATGAAATATGTTTGAAATGAAGATAATTTTTGCTTCCATGAAACAAAGTTGAATGTTTTCGAGGACTTAATAAAAGGTAAAATGAGTTGCACATGAATTTTTCTGTGAGACAACCATAAAATATTAGACTATATACTAATTTGAAATTTTTCTACTTTCGGTTTGCTTTATAACATCCAAGTCCTAATCCTACTGTAAAGAAACTTATACTAGAAGTGGTGTAGATGCTTTTAGGGCTGAATTTTTTGCAAAACTGTTAATACAAAAATGTTACCAGCAGATAAAAATAAGGAGGCAGGGAGACTTGGTTCCACACCCAAAGGTTGGTGAATAAATGCACATGTATATGTTTTCTGTGAAACAAAAGTATTTATGATATGGTAAAAAGGTAATGTTACTCTGATTTTTACTTAAATGTTGATAATCTTATACAAGCTTAAGCTTAGTTCTTCTGAATTCCAGTAAAGTAGGTCATCCTCACTTACTAGTGCAGACATATGTCATTTCCAAGATCATTATGCATTCTATACATGGCTTGAACACTGTGGAAAACTCATGTATATTTGTGAAATGATTGTACATTTATTGAATTCTAATTTCGTTAAACTTCGCAGGACAAATGATAAAACACATATGGATTATTTGTTTCTTAATAAACAGCAAATATTGTATATTTATTTATTATAAAATTGCTTTTCTTCAAATTTGGAAAATAATTTAAAATAAATCACTTTGTTATTGAGGTCCACAACTCATAAATTATCCTCTTATGACTCTCCAGAAGCTAGAAATGTGCTAATACATATTGGGCACATACTATTTGCTTATTTTCTATAACTACATTTAATTTTAGATTTTGTTCACATTTGATTTGTCTCTGATATATATATACACACATATATGTATATATGTATGTATGGTTTTTACACATTGTAAAATGGGGATCATAGGTTTTTGTGAGCATTAATATATGCAAAACACTAACATACAAAGAGAAAATGCTAAGTTTTAGCATATTTATTAACATTAAATGCTTTTAACCAAATATATTTAAGCCTTTCTATTTCAATTTATCTCATTACCAAACGATTCTTCTTAATCTACACTTCAATGTAGAAAGGGAAAACAAGGTTTAATGTCAGTGTTTTCAGAGTACATACATGACTTTTTTGGTAAGCAATGTGGTAAATAAATGGCTTCTCTTCCTTAATTATATAAAATCTCATTCTATTTTTCCAATTTTATAGCTGACGTTTTTTAACATTCTTGGAAGATAAACTCACAAAGTAAATCACCAGAACATTTGAAATCACAGATTTATTCTATGATAGTTTATTTCCACGTCATATGCTAATAAGAAACTAAATAGCCGAATACAACACAAAATCATATTTTTGGAAAACAAACACAGATCATTTGCCAAACAGAAATTTAGATCACTTTGAGAAATAAGGACCTGCCTTAGATGGAATTTCTTCCATGAAAGTATTAACTTTTTTCCAATTTTCTTTTTTTCTTAGTAAGAAAATGTCTATGTGAATAAATTCAATATACAGTAAGTTATCAAGCTCTTAATTTTGATTTTTCTCTTTGTGATGAATATGAAGACAATAAATTTTACACTAAAAAACAACAGCCATATTTTTCACAATTAGTGTTTTTAGTCATGCCTGCTGAGAAAACTAGTTGAAAGCAGGTGCCCTATTTACTTCTTTTACCCTCTTATGTTTTCCTCTTTTTATGGCTATGTCATGTAAATGAATGGACAAGCACATGCATTACACATTGCAGAGGTGTAAATACTAAAATAGTTGTCAGTTGGATACTGTCAAAGAATAGGTTACAGAACAAATTCCAGTTTTGTACATTAGGGGAGATATTAGCAGACACTTGGTTTAAATGAGATATATTCATATATATGCCAATTGTATTGCTTATTTTTTTTCTATCCTTGTATAAAAACACAAGATACTGTGGAATGTTTTGGCAAGTTATTCCTCAGTTGAGCTTTCTCTTTCAAGGTAAAAGAAACTATGACTATGCAAAAACAAAGATACTAAGCACTGAAAAACTCCACAGATATTTGAAATTAGAAATTGTGATGGATAAAATACTCCAAACGTCCCTGCATGTGTCATGTTTTGTACGGGCGATGGTCACAGAGTTATTGGCAACCACCTTTTCATCAGATTGGGCTGTAACAAGAGCCTCTATCAATCATCTCTCCAGAGAGATGAGTAGTGGAGTCAACCACTTCCCAGTTTAATCACTATGCATTTGCTCTAGTAGGCCATACCGCACTCTTAAGAATAGTATATTTAATACAGCAGTTCTGTGGGATATGATCAATAACATATTTAATCAGTGTATCAAACATTTTTTCAGTTCTCTCTCATTTCTCGTAATACATAGGCTTATAGATTTCAAGTGAAATTGATTACAAATTGGCACTAATTCAATTTTTAGGGCTCTTATAATTCTGCAGGTTCTTGAAAAATCTATTAAACAGTTTCCAGTGGCAGAGTGGTCTCAGTGGAAAGATGTTCCAGTGACTATGGATTTTTCCAGTGATGTCAATATTTATAGAGCATTACATACCTTTTAAATGCACTCTCCTTCTATTTCCTTTAACTTTCTTCTCAAAACAATTATGTGAGTTACAGAAACTGTGTAAAGTCTCAGGAAAGTGAAAAAGTTGGCCCCAAATCACAGAAGATAAAGGTCAGAATGAGTCTACAAACCCATATCTTCCTACTCTAAAGCTTGAGCCCTTTTCCTAACACACAGTTGCTTTAAGTCAAATATATACACATCACAACAACGCCTATTGTTTTATTTCAAAATTATGAGAAACAAATGTTAATCTCACAAACTTACATGAAACTTTTAGAGAAGGAGTTTTGGCTACACCATAGACACAGTCAATTGTGGAACTTTTGTCTTACAACACCAGAGCACTACAAGAACTCTCTGAATTTCATATAATTTCACTATTTTGTGAAAAATAAACTCATGCCGGTGACATGGACAGTTATGGCAGGTTCTGGGCTTAAGTCTAATAGATTTTTACATCTAATAATTTATCAAATACATTCTTCTTCTAAGAGACCTGTTACTCTTCACCTTTAAATCTGCAAGCTAAGGACTCCTCAATAAAACGTTTAGGTATATTTCTAAATCAACCAATTTTATGGGAGTGAGTAATTACTGCACTCTACTTGGTTTGATGAAACTATCTGCTTCAATATTGTAGAAAGTCTTTATATTAAAAGTGACTGCTTCATTTTATTCTGTGGTATATAGCAAGAAAATGGTTAGGATTTTTCTTTAAAGCATAAAATATCTAAGCTGGTTAACTGTAATTATGATATTCCTCAGGTATTTTGTGCTTCAAAATGAAACTAAGTTCTGTATCTAAAAATTTCCCGAGCACAGAAGACTCAGAGAACTTTGAAACTAGGAATAATCGTCACTGGTAGATTTGAGTCAGCTCACTAAATATATACAAATATTCACCAAATGGAGTAGTCTCTCTATGCTTAACATAATTATTCAGTTCCAACATTTTACAAAAATGAAAGGGTTAAGATATCCTGCTATTTCAAATAACAGAATGAGGGTATACCAATTTATCAGTAACAAAAGAAAAGATAATTCATTTTTTCTTTATGTCTTTGACTTCAAAAAATCAATACTTTCATGAGTCCATTTCCTTATTATTAATTTTTAAAGGATCAACTGGGGAATTTGGTCTTAACTATGCAATAAATGCAAATTGGTAAAAATCCCTTACGTGGCCAAAGTCTGTATCCAAGTGTGTATCTCTTGAGAAAGTCCAAGTGACTATCTCTCCGGAGCCTGAGGGATGATACCATAGTCTGGGACATGGCCCTCAGGGTTTCAGGCCTACAGGTAGCCATTTGTCAAGGGTAGCCTCACACTGATAAAATTCATCAGACTGGCGAAAATATTGAAAAGAAAATTGGTTCATTTATAACGAGAAATAGAGCCTCTGAAGAAGCACTCTTGGAAACAACAAATTCATTCAGTAAGTCCAAGATAAATTTGCATAGTTCTCCTATGTTCATTATGTACTGATATGGGAATATCAGTTTTAAAGCCATTTTTCTCATTTCCATGTTTTTTGGGAACTCTTCACTGAAACCTCTCCCTCATTCCCTACAATGTGATATCCACTACCTTCCCCTCCTGAAAGGGGAAAAAAATCAAATATTGTTGACAAGTGTAAGGTCTATTGTACCAGTTTTTAAACCTGTATCTATTGTGAAAACATTCAGACAAATTTCTGCCTAAAACGATTTTAATTCTGTGCTTACATCTGTCTAATTTCATCCTGTATTACAGTCCATTTTGCATGGTCTGTGTTTCTTTGGTTTTCGGATGCATTGTCACTTGTAGATGCCTTTATTCCAGTGCACAGATGGCTACTCTACCTCCTTCATGTCCTGTCAGAATCTATGGCCATCAGCATTGCTTCATGTTCTGAGGTTGATGTTTCCCACCTCAGGCAGCCATGTCAGCTCCCAATACGAAAGTACACAATCCCCCTTCTCACCCACTTTTAAAAGTCTAGGGGAAACTTATCACTTTTATTGATAAAGTTTGAGATTCTGGACCACTTCACATTTAAAGTGTACTCTTTCCATTTTATTTCAAAATAATACATATTCTCAAAGCAGAGTCAAATATATTTTATTACTCAAAATTTTTCAGCAGCATTCTAATATAATGGACGTCTTTAATAAAACTTTTTGGTTTGAGAGGAAACAAAAAATTTAGTGTATTACTAAAGTTGTAGTTTGCCCATTTATCGGCACTAAAAAATCCAACTATTTATTGTTTCTCATGAAGACATCTTGGTTAAAAATCTTTTCATGTTTCTGTATTAGTTGGCAAAGTCTGAAAAAATGTTAAAGGTTATCAATCACTTTTCTTTGCTGGCAGGGCATGGTTAGTAGTAGTTGGAAAACAGCGTTGGCAATCACATTGCAATCCCTAATAAAAATATTTTTTCATTGACATCTAGGTGTGGAAAAAAAAAGATTTTAACAACGCATTCAATAAAGCACTTAAGACACATAAAGAATTTGTCTTTTAACTCATTTTTCCCAATGGATTTTTTAGAGCCTAAAATACAAGTTTGGTTTTTCTTTTACAATATGTTAAATATATTCAAGATGATGTACACTCAATATCAATGTAGCAACCTACACTAACCTCATAATCAATCCTACTGCAGTTGATAGAGAGGTAGTCAATATCATCTCAATGAAAGTTTTTGTACAGTTGGGGAAAAAAAACATTAAAATTGCAGTTGTACATCCTATCAGTTATCTAATGGAAATTTTGCATTGCAATTAGGATGAAATTATTCCAGGGACCTAGGAAACTCTAACTACATAGTTTTCAATAAAATAAGCTATCCTTACGAGTTCACCCAAAGGCAATTATGTGCAAAATAATACAGTAAGACAAAATAAAGCAAACTATATTTTATTACTGGGTGACACTACTGCCCCAATCATACTATAGAATCTTATTAAGTTGGACTGGATCATATGGAAGGTTCTTTTGGCCCAATCTAGGTAGTCTAATTAGCCCAGTCAGAGCAGGCTATTCTCCTAAGCAAGGGCTGTACGGTTTCCTAGGAATGTTCTCAAGAGGACTGTCAATAGCCAGCCCATTCTTTTTGCACTTCCTTAAACACATAGGTATGTTCTTGTCTGAGAATCTTTGCACTTGCTGTTCCATCCCCTCTCTGTCCCCTAGCTTTCATTATCTTGCAGTCTCTCACTGTCTTCAGTTCCTGATTCAGATTTCACCAACTCAGAGTGTCATTCCTCGCCATTCTCTTTCAGTTCACCACTTTTCACTATCTCTTTAAGTTTCCTATTTCCTCTCTCTTACTTTTCTGATTATCAGTTGTATTTACAAACACCTAAGAAATCATGTATTTCACTTATTTATCTTGTCTATTAAATCTTCTCCTTCTAGGATGATAACTCCTAGACAAGGATGGGAAGTCCAAGGTTCATCTCCAGATAACACAATATATTAACTGATTTATATCTCAGACTCCCCTGAGGGTCACCAGCTTGCATCCAACATTAGAGACTCTGGTAGCTCAGTCTCCACAGTCGTGGCACATGACAGTTATTCAATAAATAATGTCTAATGGTGGATAAATTGATCTCTTTTATTTTTAAAATAGTCTTTTATTGGAAAAGCAATGCATGCATCTTTATGAAAAGTCTCCCTTTCCCTAAAACAATGATATATCCTTTCAGGAATAACATATGTCTTTATAAATGTGCATGTATACCCATGTGTGTATATATATTTATAGTTTTATACACAAATGGGAGCATACTAAAATAAGGTAGCAATATATCTCAGAATTTATTCTATTTTAACATATAGATATCTCTCATGTTTTCTACTGCAACGCTGTATCTCACCCTACTTGTGAATGTATTATGAATTGTTTATGTCTCTAGGACTCTTTTATGAATATTTAATACAGTGTTATTAATAAATAATGGCTAACTCTCAGATGATTTAGAATATAATAGCCCTCTGTATGGAGGCAAAGAACGGTGCCAATTTTAGACAGCATGGTGAGGGGAGGCTTTCCAAGTTGGTGATGTTTGAGTCAACATCTGAAGGAGGTGAGGAACCAAGACGAAAAAGAATCTCGAACACAGATTCCCAGCAGCAGAGACAGCAAATGCAAAGGCCCTGCGACAAGAAAATCTTCCTGATGTGCTTGAAAAAGCTCAACAGGAACAGGGTGGCTTTTGCCAGTTTTCCTGAGAAAAAAGTTTAAACAATCCTAGGAAATTGTAAGGCACGTTTTTGGAACATGACATCTTACAAAAACAAAAAGGATTACTTGGCTTAGAAGAATGATTTTTTAAAAAGAATTTCTGGTACAAATTATAAAGTGTATTGCTTCTCTGCCTCTACCCTGTTACCTTAAAAACATATACTACCTTGGGTTAAAATGTTCTCTGCAATGTCCTCCATAGCTGATATATGCATTTTTTTTTTTTTTTTTGAGGAAGATTAACCCTGAGCTAACATCTGCCACCAATCCTTCTCTTTTTTGGCTGAGGAAGATTGGCCCTAAGCTAACATCCACTGCCAATACTCCTCTTTTTGCTGAGGAGGACTGGCCCTGAGCTAACATCCCTGCCTGTCTTTTTCTACTTTATATGTGGGACGACTGCCACAGCATGGCTTGATGAGCGGTGTGTAGATCCACACCTGGGGTCCAAACCAGTGAACCCCAGGACACTGAAGTGGAAAGTGCAAACTTAACCGCTGCATCATGGAGCCAGCCCCATGACTGATATTTTAACATTAATAAACATATTAGGTAAAGGGACGTAGCATCAATGAGACTTGCCACTGGATGGACACTGCCAGATTGCCTTTGAGAATCTCTAATTTCGGGGTACCTGAGGCTAACACATTCTCTTCTAATGAGCAAGTATTTTTTACCTTTTTATTTATTTATTTTTGTTTTGAGGAAGATTAGCCCTGAGCTAACATCAGCCACCAATCCTCTTCTTTTTGCTGAGGAAGAGGTGGCCCTCAGCTAACATCTGTGCCCATCTTCCTCTATTTTATATGTGGGACGCCTGCCACAGCATGGCTTGTTAAGCAGTGGGTGGGTCCACACCTGGGATCTGAACCATGAACCCTGGGCCACCAAAGTGGAGCACGCAAACTTAACCACTGTGCAACCTGGCCAGCTCTCTTTCTTTTTTTCACCTTCTTGAATGGACAGCTGCCTGTTCACTGTGATAAACTCAGACATGTGCACAGAGAACAAACTGACTGTAGTATCTGCCCAGGACTTTTCTATCAGGTTTCTAAGGAAGAAAATATTCTTGGTGTAGATAAACTGAAGAGATCGTGTGTTGAAGGACCATCATGATGACCACATATAGAGAAAGTCTGTGCAAAGGAAGGAAAGAGACAAAGTCCGATGACATTTTTGGAGCCACCAGGCCCAGCCAACTCTGAAGTCTACCATAAAGACTTTTCCATTTCAGTTTTCAGTAAAAACTACTTCATTGCATCATTTCCTTCCTTCCTTCCTTCTTTCCTTCATATCTATCTCTCCTTTTCTTTCCTTCTTTTTTTTTGGCTTAAGTTATTTCAATTGGGTTTTTGTTACTTGCAACCAAAGTGTTCCAAATACTAATTTACTAATCTGTCTAATGTTTAATTCAGTTTCAATCTACTTTATATCCTGTGCCTAGAATAGTATCTAGGAAATAAATATTGCTGAACAGTAAATGAATTTGCTCAGGATACAATCGAGTCTTCGTCACCTGGATGTATTCCTGTTCCTTTAAGGTGACTTTGCATATCTCTGTTTTGATCTTAACCTTAGAAGCGCATCTCACCCCTCCTATTACCAAGTTCTTGAGGGGAAAGTCGCTGTAACCAATTTGATGACATTCATTAAATAATTCATATGTGCCTAACTTTAATATTTATTAAAAACTTTGTAAGCAAAAGACCTCATGCTTGGCACTGAAGATAAAAACTTTCAGACTTTGACCTAAATGTTTTTGCCATTGCTCAATTGCGGGATTTTAATGAAACTATTAGAAAGTAGAGTAACATAGACAGATAAACTGCCGTAATGTAAAGGAGGAAAGTTTATTTAATACCTATTGGGCATAGACAGTTATTAAATAGGCTCTAAGAAAGCTAAAATGCTAATTTCTCTATCACCTGATATTTCAACCGTACAACATGGGATAAAGTATATGCAAGAGAAATGAAAGACCGATGCATGATTTGAAACAGAGTACTTTCTGGAAATAGTCTTTACTATGTCCACTGCAACCCATATCCAGTGTCCCCAAATCAATGCAGGCCATAATTTCCCACCAATAGGAGGCTGTAAGTGGTCTTCTTGCCATGATTCATCCAGACATTTCCCCATATTGCAATTATAATAATATTTCTAAAATACAGATGTTAATCTACTACCCTCAAGCCTAGAGCCTTTCAATAGCTGGACAGTGACCTCAAGATTAATTCCTCACTTCTCGTCTCTGCCTCTTTAGTCTCTCTCTCACCACCCATTGCCTGGCATTGTGCCATCTCAAGTGCTCAATGCTTCTTTCTTCTCCAAACTATGAACACATTTCTTTGGTCTGTAATACTTTTCATGTTCCTCTCCTTCTGGTCAAAGATCTTTCACCATTCAGGATTCTGCTTATCATCTTTTTCCCATCTCAAAGCTTTTCCTCATTTGCTTTATGGCAAGGATTTAGAATAATGACCCTGCATCTCCAGTATCTAGCACTTGGAAAACACCCAATTAGCATTTGTTGGGTGGATGAATCAGTGAGTGAGTGAATGGATGATTATTGAAAAAGACTAACTTGACTTTCATCTCAGACCTTGATTCATCCCTCTTTGCTGTTTTTAGGTTTACCTCTAGTTAGAGAATGAGGACAAGATTAAATGATTTTCTGAGGCTTCATTTAGCTTTTCCTTGAAAAGTAAATTATGTATTTTTTTGCTTTGCTAGATATCAAAATGATTCCAATCACACCTGGAAAAAGCGGAATGATTATCTATACACCTCAAAATAAAATTATAAAAAATTCTGCCTGTTTTCTAATCTGTGTTTTCAGCTCAGCAGCAGAAAATGCAAGTCTTTTGTCATCACCAGTTTCTGTCACTGAAGATAATAGCAATGCTTGGTTAATGGTTCAAGGAAAATAAAATGAACCCACCGAGTTCTCTGTTTTATTTATTCTATTATGATATTTTATAGCATGCAATTTCATTGATGGCACTATTTATCATTAAGTAACATAGCATAAGTGATGTGACAGGGCTTGAAATAATGAGAAAATATAAATAGAATATTTAGCTGTTTTAACTTCAAATTTAGGATTGGAAAGCATGCTAAGGCATCTGAAGGTGGAATTTTTAGAGGATACTAACTCAAACAAATCGAAAAGTTCTAGAGAGAAAACTTGTTCTCAGTTGCCATTAAGCAAGTTAAGCTAATAACCATATTGTCCACTCTGATTAATCTTAGAGAATTTAAATATATTTTCTCAAATAATATAAAATATTAATGCCACTTTCTACTAAAAACAACTTTCAATGTATACCGGTGCTGTTAAGCATTTAGAGACTGCTGTTATGTCAGCATATTTAAAGTAGTTTATATCTATGTTTTTTTTCCTTTTGTTGTTCACATGAGCTAATGGAATAGTCATAATTCCTTTGCTATGAACACTATCTCTCCACTCATGTTAATTCTCAAATTGCGTAGTCTTCTTTTTTACATTGAATTCACGATGTAAAAGAGATTATTTCTCCTCCTGGCCCCTCATTCTCTTTTCAAAGCCAGCAGAACCCACAAGAGGTCATCTGCTAGGTTTACTTTGGGGCTGCTTTGTCCCATGCAACACTGTCTTCACACAGCTGTTATAAGAGGAAATAGCATGGGTTGTCTCTGCTGATAGATCAAATAAAGGGATTTTTATTTTTCTTATAAATATATATTTAAGAAGACAGTAGGTTTAATCAGACTGGGCATGATATCTATTCAACTTTTTTTTCACAACTATATCCCAATTCTGTTTCTCTGAATCTCAAGTTTCTAATTGGAATAATAAAAAAAATTACTACCTCTAAAGGGAAAATTAAATTATTTAACACACCAGGGAAACAATAGGCATTTAACATATACTAATCACTCTCTGTAGATTATATCTTATAGGTAATTCTCCCCACGATAAGAATCAAACTGTAGTTTCAATGAGTGTCTTCAGAATATTATTTCATGTAATGGAAGTGGAGCAGAGCAGGAAAAAATACATAAATGAATGCATGTCAACTTCAATAGCCCTGTCCTTCTCCTGTCATTTTAGCTTTACACCCTTAAAGTAGCTTTTTAAAAAATTCTTGCTGCTAGATGCTGCCTTAGCAGCTCAGACTTCCAAGACAGACAACAAGATATGGATGCCTTCTCTTCCTCCCTCCTAATAGATGAAGGTTGAGACTGCATGTGAAAAGAAAAAGGAGTTTTGTGAGATATTTATTAGAAACTTAACTGGAGATATCTACTAACAAATTAAATATGTAACTCCTCCATAAAAACTAGTGGATCAGAATTCCAAGAGAAGCATTATTTAAGCCAAAATGTGGAGTTTCTGATGGAAAAAGCTCAGTCATGATGACTAAGCAATGGGGATGACAGCCATGAGCTGGAACTCGTTGATTGTACCCACTAAGTCCCACCATGAAAATGAGTGACCTCCATACAATTTCCCCGTTCCCCTTTAAGGGTCCTCTTAGTAGTTTAAGAATCGATCCAAAATGAAAGCCAGTCTTTGGCTCACAATTCTAATGTGTCCTTCTATATTCACCCAAAGCCTATTTGCTAATAACTATGTGGCAGACTGAAGGAAAAATTGGAGAAACAGGAAAACTCGACATTTAACATTAACTTGCCTCACAAGAAACCAAGCTCCTAGAGCCTGCATTTTTACCTGTTTTTTGGAATGATTATACCAAGCAGGTGCTGAATAAATATTTCTTTGAAAGAGTAACTATATTTTTAAATTTGTCATTTAGAAATGATCCTTATTTAAGAAAGTACATTGGTAGTCACTAACCTTCACTTAAAAACTTTAGCTTGCCACATTTTTTTAGTTTTGTGTGTGTTCTTATATAACTAATCTTAGAGCATCATTGTAGAGAATTTTGCTCGCAAGTCAGCTCAAAGAGAATAAGTGAAGAGAAATTTACAGGCTCACATTTATGGGTTTAAGTTAATATAGCTGGACTCAGTCACTCAAAAATTATCATTTTATTTCCTTCTCTTAGATCTTCTGCCCTTTAGTTGGGCTTCAGATGGTAGCTTCTCAAGGCTCCACGTTCACACCAAGCAGGAAATGATTGACTCTATTTCAACAATCCTGGAGAAAACCTTCCTGTACATTCCTAATCCTTGTTGGATCACATGTGTATTCCTCAAGCAAAGACGCTAGCCAGATTAAGGAAAGGCTTATTGGTCAGTCCAATAATATAATGTTCAAAGCAGACAAAGTGTAGTACTGCAACACAATTTTGTGGTAATGATTTAAATATGCATATTCAAATGCATTATAATAAGTCTGCATAATTTTATATATGAAGAGATGTTATATTCTTAGAAATATGAATGATTTCTATTTTTCTTACTAAAGCAGATATGTGCTAACCACATACTCCCAACTTACCCTAAATATGCTTGTATAGTAACATTTTATTTATTTATTTTAATCAGAAAGTTATTGTTTCACTGGATATCAATAGGAGAGATAAGAAGTTCTAATTAGGAGCCAGGCTGGCCTGGTGGCGTAGCAGTTAATTTCACACACTCCACTTCAGTGGCCTGGGGTTCATGGGTTTGGATCCTGGGCACAGACATGGCACCACTCATCAAGCCATGCTGTGGCAACATCCCACATACAAAATAGAGGAAGATTGCCACAGATGTTAGCTCAGGGTCAGTCTTCATCACAAATAAATGCATAAATAAATAGGGGCTGGCCCCATGGCCAAGTGGTTAAGTTCACATGCTTTGCTTCAGCAGTCCAGGGTTTTACCAGGTCAGATCCTGGGTGCGGACCTGGCACCACTCATCAAGCCATGCTGAGGCAATGTCCCACATAACACACCCAGAAGGACCTACAACTGGAATATGCAACTATGTACCGGGGGTCTCTGGGGAGAAGAAAAAGGAAAAAAAATGATTAGCAATAGATGTTAGCTCAGGGCCAATCTTTAAAAAGAAAAAAATTGCATTGATTTTTAAAAAAAAGTTCTAAATACATTATACACAAAATAAATTAAAAAAACAAAAATCTCACAAATATTGAGAGATTATATATATATGATCAGTGCCTTTGGCAAGTTGCTGTTGTCTAAATATATATTTGATGAAAAATATCTGCACTGAAATCTAAAGAAAATGGAATATTATTGATACCCATGCACATTTCAAGTTTATTCTCTGCCAGGAAATGTGTTTTAAAAACAAGGCAACTCTAACCCTTTCAGTTTTTAAACCCTCTTTAATGGGAAGATGTATATATGTTTCCAAATGTCTGATTAACGATGGATTTCTAAAGAGATCAACTAACTAAATCCTCTGCTGTATAATATACATTTATAAAGTATACAGAAAGGTTTTTCTGAGCAAAGTAATCTAATATATTAATCAACAAAATGTATATCACATCCAACAAATTGCAAAGTATTCAGTCATTCCAATTTTGTTCAAGTAAATTTTATTTCACATAACCCTATATTTGGAGCAAAATTTTAAATTTATCCCTATTTTTTTTAAACAGATTTCAAAGGATAGAGTGTTGAATTGACATAGGTAAAAAGCTTTGATTTACAATGCTCAGAATTAATAAGGTAATGATGAAACTCAAATTAATTCAAATTTCCATACACTAAAATTTAAAAAAAAAAGACAGAAATTGCGGCAAAGTTTAAATGAAACTATAACTAAAACGTCATTATTTCCTAAAAGGATATGAAATGGAACATTGGAACAACAAAGAAAAAGAGGAGAAGTAGTTTACAGAAATAAGTAAATAAATGAAGTTAGTCATTAGAACTTTAGAATATATGAAGCATTGGTAAAAATGGTATCTTCACCAGGGACACTCCTATGAACTGAATGGCTAGATACAGATTTGCCCAAGATTTTGCATCTTCTAACAGTGTAGTAATCAAAAAAACTAAGGAAAGGATACGACAGCAACTCACATAATTTATAGGACAATTCAGCGCATTGTAAGTACCATGACTATTATCACATTTTGTGGAGAACTATAACCTTTGCAAGTGCTCAACTGGTAATTAGTTGAGAGCACTCAAATGAGCTTCAGGCTTAAAATTAAAAGCAGATGCTTTATATTGAGTACGTAATAAAAATATTTATTTATTTGGCAGAATTTCTGGTGTGTTGGTAAGTTATTCGCTCATTCCCCAAAGGCAAAAATAACAATAATAATAATAACCAACAATAATAACCAACAATAATAATAACCACTAGCACTCATTTAATTCATGGGTATTTATTTAAACTTAAACTTTTAAAAATCAGGAGCAATATAATGTTCTTATTGTTATAATTGTCAGAATGCTTAAAATATATATGTATTTTTCACATGCCAATAAAGGTTCAAGAACAGAGATCTTTCCAGGTTTTATTTTTTTGATTTATCAGTATGTGCATAATAACGGCAAACTTTTAAAATCAAAAGAATGCTTCATTTGCCAAGCAAAATAAAGGACAGCTGATGTAATCAGCAGCTGTTGGTTGATCATCTGGAAGAAAAAAGGGATATATTTATAGGAAAAAAACTAATGTTATTTTCCCAACGCACCACGTAGTCTCATATTCTTAGAATTGATGTTTATGACCTGCTGAGTAATTTTGAAAATGGTTATGATTGTAAATAAAATGACATATAAAAACAGATTTTATAAAGGTAAATTTATTATTTTGCATGTGTATTGAACTGATATAATCTTTTTGATATGGCTATGGTTATAATCATTAGGTTAGTTAAATTAAAGAAAAAATTGTTTATATAAACTTTAATCAATAAGTGTTGGTACCATGGACTATTCATTTATATCCTTTTATATACATTTACTGTTCATTTATATATCTCTGCACATCGAATTTCATTCAATATGCAAAAAATTAAACTAAACATAAAGCTAAGATAATCATAACCATGAAAAGGAGTGAAAAATAACCTTTTAAGTAAATATTTAAATAATCATACTTTGGTCATCATCAAATACTTTTTATTTTAATAATTTTCAGGGTGATGATAACAGTTTAAACTTTTATTTCTTATAAAATATGTTCATTCAGATTAATGTCAGATTTCTGCATTGAAATAAATTCCTGTTAGGAATCAATTGAGAGGGAAGAAAATAAAACTCAATATGTGTGGTAACACTTTTCCCAGAATTAAAATTGCACAATTAGTAATAATTTTGGGGTGTTAAGGAAAACTCCCATATCCATATCCTGGGACTAACAGAACTTGGTCAATTATTGTAAAAAAGTAACATAAAGTGAGGAATCCTAGTCAACGACACAAAGTATACGGTAAGATTTTATTTTCAATTCACATATTGAAATGTACTTTCAATTCCCAATATTTTAATAGAAAAACCAAGGACTTGTGTCTTAGAATAGGTAAAAACTTGAATTTAAAACCACATTAAAGGATGCTTTGTGACTTTTATTTCTTTATTCTAGTTGTTTACAGTGTCTTCCCCAAGCTCAACTCTAGATATTTTAGATATCTAGATCTAGATAATTTTAGATTTAGATCTAGATAATATATTAATAACTTGTCTTTATGAAGTCTTTCCAAGTACCTGCTCCCTGCATGATGGATTCTAGCTCCAGTCAGATTAAATTATTTGTTTTTTTCAACAGGTTGTACATCTTCACATCCATGTGCATCAAGTTGTGATGTTGATCCTTATTCCTAAGCTCCACTCATCTCTGAATCCAGTTTGGTCAGTAGTGTCAACTTGTTGACTAATAAATATGACCATTTGTCCCCGATTCAATTATTGTCATGAATTGTGTAAAATTTGTCATTGCTGCTAGTAGAATCTTCTTAGTGACATCTTAGAATGATTTCACTTTCATTGTTTTTATTATGTACTATGTTTCCATGATCATTGCTTTTAATTTTAATTCTTTAATTTAAAGTACATTTCTCCTCACACTTCCCACCCTCCCGCCATAGACAGGTACTGCTACTTTGCTGTGGAGGGGCTGGCTTGCTTTTCACACACCTCTCTTTCCTTACTCATGCCTCATACGATCCTAATTTTATAGTGAAGAAGAATGGAAGGCAAAATATTGTGTTTGCATTGTTCACTAATATATCATCAATGTCCAGAAGAGTACCTGATACGTATTAAATACTCAGTAAATATTTATTTAATGAGTGAAATAAATGAAACAATAATCTTCTAATTTTATCATAACCCCTATGGCTTATTAATATAATTGTTTATGGATATATAGTTGCTCAACAAATATTCCACTGATTCAAATGATTCTTATCCCTAACACATAAACTAGTTGGATGGCATATTACTTTTCTTTTTTTCTACTCATTTGTTTTTCCTGCACTAAGAATTATATTAAACCATGTTTTAAGAGATGACAAAAATGAGGGCTTCTTTATTGAGTTTTGTAGGAACAAAAGATTTAAATCAACAACAGGATGGCTTAGTCTCAGGTCTATGATAAATGGTACACTCAAGACATTCACCAAATCTTTTTTCAGAGTTTATTGACATTAAACAGTTAGAATTTTTCTTTCAATATTTGAATAATTAAATTCACAGCATTTTTCCTTTGTGTTAATTAAGTAGTTACAGTACAAAGATTGCTGTGAACTGAATATATGTATAAAAAATTCACAACAAATGAACTGAATATACGTATATAATAAATTTACAACAAATAAACACTTTTACTGCTTTACTTTATCTCTTGGGATGCAAATGGAAGTCACACATTTAATAAAGTCTTGACTTTTTAGAATTGCAATAAAATAGAACTGAAGCTTATAATCACATTCTTTTCAGAATTTATTTCACATGCACTGAAAATAAAATCACCCTTATTTACAAATGTTGATCTGTAAATATGAAAGAAAACAAGCGGATAAAGGTTAGGCTTTGAAGTAAATGGAAACATATGAGTAAAATAAAACTCTCTTAATGACACAGCCACTGAGGCAAATAAAACCCATTAAGATGGCTGCATTGAGGTTCTTTTTTAATGAAAGCAGAGAAAATAGAATGACAAAATAATAGTGGTAATACAATTAGACAACTGAAAAACACAGAAAGACCAAAAAGAAAAGATTAATATACTATCTAAGCACACGATAGTATTTATAATCTTTTTACCATATCAGTGTGATCTCTAAGAACAAAAAATTTTGGAACAATTAATTGAGATTAAATGATGCTCATTTTTTAGTTTGAATATAAAATGCAAACATTTTATTCAATATGGTAACCAGATTTATTCTGTAAATGATCTTAAGAATAAAAAAGAATGGAAAGAAACTTAACTAAGCATGGAAAAACTTGGTGGCAATTTTTATAGTGATATCTTTTCTATACTTTTCTAATATTATGACACAAATTTCTCTACATTCAGAGATACCTATTAGTAGATAATGTGTATCTATTAATACATATATCTATTTTAATGTGAGATAATTCTATTTTGTTATGGAAAAATCTCTAAAACTACAGTTCTATAATACTACAAGAGTTTAGTTAATAACTTTATAGACAAACTATTGAAGTGTTTATCTACAGGATCCATATTCAGGGTGAATTGGGAGGAATATTCCAGTTAATACTGAGAATAATGCTAAAAAGTATATTTAAACTCAGACTAAAATAGTGTATTTGATTGTTACATTAGCCTCAGATCAAGGATCTGATAAGAAACTCAGTGATTTTAGCAAAGAACTTTAATTTTGTTTAAGAAAGGTCTAAGAAAGTGAAAAATCTCCAGTTGATCACTTGTGTGTTTTTGCAATATACACCACATGAGCAAAGCACCTGAAGGCTTACTACATCTGTAACTTACTAGTCTTATGATTTACATTATTATTTTCTTAAACGTCAACAAAATGTTCTGAAGAATATATATTCAAACATACAAAGAAATCTGTCACCTGGCAAAAGAAGCACTCTGTAATAAATCTTATTCTATTTATTTTATACGTGGATGAGAAAATTGGCACTAAAGTGGTTACTTGCATTAGTCAAAGAAAGATTAGGCCAGATAAGAAGACTCCTGATGATAAATAATTGCACTTGACACTATTTTTGCCTGCAGTGATTGATAGTCATGTCATGATATCCATCGTCTTAGAGACCATAGCACAAGTGAGCAGTAGAAAACTAGAGCAAAATTGAACAGAGAAAAATATCTTTATGTCTCTGGACACAGAGGGAAGCACTCTGTTTTCTCAGAAAATAAGAGAAAGAATAAACATATCACAATATTCCATGATATTTCTCTGTATTACTCTAAACATGTATAAAATCCAGGTATATTTTGATAATATTTAATATACTATAATAAAATAAATGATAATAATTGTTCAATAAAGGCTATGGCATTGTATAACTTCATATATAGATGTTGCTATAGAGGATATAGATAGATATATATATAACATTTTAAAAATGAAAGTTAGAGTAAGCAATTTGTGAAATGTATCCTGTGAGAAAGCATGATATTCACAAATGCCTTTCTGACCTCCCTTCTGTAGTCAAATCAATGTAATATAGGAATAAACCCATAAATTTAAAGCAAAATAATGGGAGCCATCAATGATGAGGTATTTCAAGAAATTTTGGACATTTGCTTATAGCATTACCATGGTAAATAGAAAAGCTGAGAACTCTTGAAACTAGAAACCTTTAAATTTGTGCAAAGAAAGATATTTTAGAAGATTTTTTTGTAATAGTAAATAACTGAAAACAATGCAAGTTTCCACTGGCAGAAAATTCAATGAATCTATTGCAGTGATGAAGAAGACTATTCTAATGCTTTACAAATAATCATCTATAAATTTCAAAATCATAATGAGTAAACTATAAGTTGCAGAAAATATTTGTAATATGTTTCCATTTATATAAGTTCTAAACACCTAGAAAACTTAGAAAATTATTGTTTAGGGATATTTATATATTCACTAAACCTATAAGAAAGAAATACAATTTGGAAGAGGCATACAGAAAGCTTCAAAGGGAAAAGTCATACTGTATTTCTTAAACAATGTTGAAATAAATAGGAATAAAAGAGTAAACAAAGAAAGAAGCTTGCAAGACTAAGGATACAGTGGATCTAATCCAGAAATAGAGTAAAACAAAATCCTAAAGGACAGTACTGTAGTGAGATTAGAGAAAAACCAATCAAATTGGAGGGAAAATTTGAATAGTTTTTAGAATACTATCCTTAGGAGAAAAGAAACCCATAAACGGCAGGATAAATTTAAACTATGTTAAAGGCACATTATTCTTTGGTTAAAAAAAGTAGGAAATAATAAATTCAAAGAAAATAAACTAAATCTTCATTTTTTATAGTTGTGAGCCAACAGTTTTCTAAAGAATATGAAAGAAGAAACAAAGCATAAGCATATTATTTACCATGGTGTTGGCAACCATTGAAGATATTTTATCAGACATCATTAAAAGACGTTTCTCTGAGGATTAACAGAGTGGAAGAGAGAGATTTCATTTTCTTTTTCTTTGTCAAATTTTGCAATTTTAACCTAAAGTTGATTACTTTGTTAAAAATCAAATTTTAAATGATAAAGCTGAACTTTGCTCAAAATACTGGGAACTAAATAAATAAAAATCAAGTCAAATTCCCAACTTAATCTACAGATTAATGGAACAGAATAGAGAACCCAGAAATAGACCAACACAAAAGTAATTGATCTTTGATCTGAGACAAAGGAGCAAAGACAAGCAATAGAAAAAGGAAAGTCTAATCAGCAAATGGAGCAAATGGACATTGACATGGAAAAAAAATCTCAACTAGACACTGGACTTACACATTTTATAAAAGTTAACCCAAAAGGGATCATAGACCTAAATGCAAAGCACAATACTATAAAATTTCTAGAAGATAACATAGGAGAAAATCTAGGTAATCTTGGATTTGACAATGAGTTTTAAGATTTGACGCTAAAAGAAAAATTGCTAAATTAGACTTGATTAATGTTAAAAATCTCTGCTCTGACAAAGACGCTTTCAAGAGGATGAAAAAGTAAGCCACTCACTGGGAGAAAATCAGGGCTAAACATGTATCTGTCAAAAGACTTGTATTCAAAATATATAACGAACTCTTAAAACCCAACAATAAGAAAACAAGAAACCTAGTTTGTTTGGTAAACAAACAACTGGCAAAAAAGAAAAAGAGGAATCTTCTATTAGTTTGCTACAATTGCTATAACAAAGTACCACAAACTGGATGGCTTAAACAAGAGAAATTTATTGTCTCACAGTTCTGGAGGCTAGAAGTCTGAGATCAAGGTGTTGGCAGGGTTGCTTCCTTCTGAGGGCTGTGAGAAAGAATCTGCTCTATGCCTCTCATGTAGCTTCTGTTGGTTTGGGAGCAAACTTGGTATTCTTTGGCTTAAGCATCATCCGGATTGATGCCTTCATCTTCAAATGACATTCTCCCTGGGTGCTTGTCTGTGTTAAAATTTTCCCTCTTTATAAGGATATCAGTAATATTGGATAAGAGACCCACTCTATTTGAGTATGAGCTCATCATAACTTAACTAATTGCATGTACAATGATCTTATTTCCAAATAAGGTCACATTCTGAGTTATTGAGGCCTAGGATTTTAACATATGAATTTTTAAGGGACACAATTTAACTCATAATAGATCTGAACAAACACCTCATCAAAAAAGATATATAGACGGCAAATAAGAACATGAAAAGATATTATATGTCATCAGAGAAATGCAAATTAAAACAACAATGAGGTACCAAAATACACCTATCACAATGGCTAAAATCCAAAACAGTGACCACATCAAATACTGGCAAGGATGAGAAGCAGCAAGAACTCTCATTCACTCCTGGTGGGAATGTAATATGGTACACTTTGGAAGACAATTGACCCATTTCTTACAAAGCTAAATATAGTCTTACCATATAATGCAACACTTGTGCTCCTAGATATTTCCACAGATGAGTTGTGGACTTATCCACAGATAAGTTCACACACGCACAAAAAGACGAACCCTGCCTATGAATATTTGAAGTAGCTTTTTATTCATAATTGCCAAAAATTCAAAGGAACTAAGATGCCCTTCAGTTTATGAATGGATAAATAAACTGTGGCACATACTTATAATGGAATATTATTCAGCAATATAAAGAAATGAGCTGTCCAGTCAAGAAAACATGGAGAAACTTTTAATGCATATTGTTAAGTAAAAGAACAAGTGTGAAAAATCTACACAGAGCGTGATTCCAAGTATATGATATTCTGGAAAAGACAAAGCTATAAAGGCAGGGCAAAGATCAGTGTTTGCCAGGGTTTTGGGGGAAAGGAGAGAAGGATGAGTTGGCGGAGCACAGAGAATTTTTAGGGCAGTGCTACTATTCTGTACGATACCATACTAGCGGATATACGACTTCAGCATTTGGTAAGACCCATATCACTTTACAAGAAGTGAAATTAAACCTAATGTAAACTATGGACTTTAGTTAATAATAACTAAATTGTTCAATTATGACCAATGTACCACAGCAATGCAAGATGTTAATAGGGGAAACTGAGGATGGTAGGGGAGAGGGAGTATACGGGAACTTTCTGTGTTTTCTGCTCAACTTCTCTGTAAACCTAAGATGCTCTAAAGAAAGTCTATTCATAAAAAATATAAATAAACATATAAGTAAATGAAACAAGTATATATATATAAGTATGTATATGTATAAGTATATATATAAGTATGTATAAGTATATACATTCTTATATAATCGGTTGCTGTTGTTATTAAATAATGGGCAATTCCTACTTGAAACTTCCACTGCTTTATTTAACAACCCTTTCTGGAGCACAAGCTGCTCAAAAAAAAAGTTGCTTTATTTGTCTTGGCTATTTACTAATAGCACCTACGAAATATCAGTCATTTATTCCCCTTGTCTTTCCTTCTCTCATTGTATATTTTCTAACATTTTTTTCTTATGTTCACAGATGAAGAAAATGCCAGTGCAGAGGTTAGGAAAATTACACTGCTTTTAACAAAGTGTAGTTTATGTTTCACTTATAACACTTAATCCTTGAAATAGTATATGACATAGGAATAATTCCTTAATTTTGCTTTTCAGAGAACTGAAGCCTAGATATTTTATATTCATCTCAAATTCACACATTTAGTAAGTGAGACGCTGGCTTTTGAATCCTGCTCTGCCTGAACCTAAAGTTCAAACAACATCTCCTGCATTTCACTATCACTATGTACAGTGTTAATTATACTCTTTCTGTCTCCAATATCCTACATTTACAATATGGTCAATAAATAGTGGAAGAAATGGTTGGACATGACTCACATCTTTAAAAAGTTTACAGCTAATCATCTGCTTCCTTAAATATTTGTGGGTTAAAATAAATAGAATACACAAAACTTTCCAAATTAAAAAGAACTTTCTTCAAACAAGAAACAACATCAAGGGGCAAGTCAGGTGGTGTAGTGGTTAAGTTCAGCACACTCTGCTTCCATAGCCCAGGTTCATGGGTTTGGATTTCAGGTGCAGATCTGCACCACTCATCATGCCATGCTGTGGAGGTGACCCACATGCACAATAGAGAAAGATGGGCACAGATATTAGCTCAAGGCCAATCTTCCTCACCAAAAAAAATAAAGACAGAAATAAAAGAAATAGGAAAAAACATCAAATAAAAGTGAAATATTGGATATGGGGGCCAAAATCCCCCCCATTAAACAGGCTACCAATCTAGACACTGGGGATTTTCTCTGAGATGGCTTTGCCCTTGCCCTGTGGCTCTATATTTGAATATAAATTTTGAATATAAAAGTAAGAGGGAGAGAGAAATACACACCTACAGAGAAAGGGAATAAAATATTTATTTAAAAGTTAGTGACTACTAATGTTAAAGGTGCTCAAGGGGCCAGCCTGGTCAAAGTTTGCATGTTCCACTTCAGTGGCCTGGAGTTTGCCTGTTTGGATCCCGGATGCAGGCCTATGCCCTTCTTGGCAAGCCATGCTGTGGTAGGCATCCCACATATAAAGTAGAGGCAGATAGGCATGGATGTTAGCTCAGGGCCAGTCTTTGTGAGCAAAAAAGAGGAGGATTGGTGGCAGATGCTAGCTCAGGGCTAATCTTCCTCAAAAAAAAAAGATGCTCTAAAGATACAAATTTCCAGTCATAAGTCCAGGAGGCATATTGTACAGCATGGTGATTATAGTTAACAATACTGTATTGTGTATGTGAAAGTTACTAAGAAAGAAAATCTTAAAAGTTCTCATCACAAGAAAAAAATTTCTAAATATTTGTGATGACAGATGTTAACTAAACTTATTGTGGTAACCATTTTGCAATATGTACATATATCAAATCATTATGTTGTACACAAAACTGATACAATATCATATGTCAGTTATATCTCAATAAAAATAAGTAAACAAATACGGATATATGGATGGCTCATGGAAGAGAAGGATAGCAAGAAGGAAAAAGAGTTAGTCATTACTGGATACTCAAAGTATCACAGAAAACATGTAAGTAGAGTTGGAACCTCAAAAATAAATAGTATCTAATGAAAACAGAAAGAAGAAGGAGGGAATTCTAGGAACAAGAGGCAGCATGAAAAAAAGCCACAGAGCCAATATGCAGTATGACACAATAAGATAACGTAAATTAAACCAGTAAAAGTACTAATACAAACAAAAAGTCATTTCTTACTAGATTCTGTTGTTTTCCTAAAGTAGCTTTCATATTCTGGTATGATTTGGAAGATAAGAATAAATATAGCTTTCAAGAATAAAGGTGGTGTCTTTAATATATTAGTTTTTTAATGGGTACATTTTATTTTCAAATAGTGTTACTAAAGTAATATCACCATTTTATTTCTGTTAAAAATGGTTCAGTAATCTTCCTGTATCAATCTTCTTACAATTTGGGTGTTTTGTTTTTTTAAAATGCTAGTTAAGTTCTAGCCATGGGGACTTGCTGTCATATCCCCTTCTGTCTGTTCTTAACTCAGCCACTTTTCAAATAAATTAATGTTAGAAAACAAAAAAGCCTTGTTTTTAAAAAGTTTAATATTATTCTTATTATTTAATAAGATCCAGATCAACTAAACCTGGATTGATTTTTTTATTGGTTATTGTTTTCTTATGTACGTCATGGAGAATAACAACACTGGAAATAATTTTTTCTGGACGCTTGTATTCAATTCATGCAAATTAAAGCCATTCTTTCAAATGGTGACTTTAAGAAAATACCCTGCAGATTACCCCACTGTGTATATTTAGAATGAGCACATTGCAAAGCTGATTGAAATTCATTTTGCACCTTGCCATGCTTTCCAGTGAGTCCTTCATCCGTGCTAGAGGCAAATTTGGACACCTACACTGTGTGATAGCATTTGTTTTGAAATGTTCTATTAAAAAGATCCACAACACAATGTTGCCCAATTTCAGGTTAAAATGAGGCTCAGGAAATCATAATCACATTTTTATACAAATAAATCATAAGTAAGCTGATTGCTTGCAGAGGTCATTTGATAAATTATGTGTAGATTATGGAATGCCCTAAAACATTGCACTGAAGAATTCTACTTTCTTGCTCTGTTAAAAATATTTCCATAAATGTTTCTTCAGAGATTGAAAGAAAACTATAATTTTAGAAAGTTGTAACAAGAGATTCAAATATATTTTTCTGCCAAATCATATGAGAATCGTACTTATATTCAGCCAAAATGATTGAGAGAGATGTTTTTGTTTTTAACAGTCCACTTTAATTTAGTTTTATATGTTTTCTATTTTATTTCCCTCTTTTCATCTTTAGTATAGCCTTGCTGAATTCATAACAAATATTTATACAGAACCTGAATGTTTATCCTTTAATTAATATGATTTTCTCATCCTTATCCTTTGCTCCAAGTTTTCATGATGAAATTCTAACCATGCTAAGTCAGCTAAACATCATTTCCTCTATAGTGTACTTCTCTTTCCTGATGTATCATCATGTTCCCTATGCTTATTTTTAACACAAATATTTTTACTTTATATCATTATGAATACATATGTTTATATATCTTCTCATGAGCTGTGTTGAGAATAGTTAACTGTTTTGTCTATGGAGGCACAAACTACTTTGTAAAATATTCTGCATGTAGTAGGTACATCAATTTATCCATCAAACTAATATTGTCCACATGTGTGAATGATTACCTGTTCATTTACATACAATGCTATGTAACAAACATACAAGATGGGACGGAAATTTTCTCCTAGCCTTATAAAATATCTCTAAAAGAATCTGTTTATACAAAAACTGGATTTTTTTTGGAAGCGCATACATTTTATTTAGAAATTACTAATAATTTTACCATTATTTGTAATAATAATAATTCCAAATAATTACTATTTGTGGATGTTAAATTAAACTAAAATTTTTATGAATCCATTGAAACTAGAGATATTAATCAATGGCAAATATTTTTTAAATAATGAATAAAGATTAATAGTTTTCAATTTAAATTTTACAACTTTAAAAAGAAAAGGATTAAACAAGATATTTCATAGGGTAATATCTATACATGTTCTACTTGTCAATACATGGATGAATAGATGATACTTTAGAAGATGAAATAAAGAAAAAATTGATAGGCTTTGAAGTTAAAATCCAACTGTCCCGTATAAGCTGTGTAACTTTGAGCAAGTTACTAAAACTTTCTGATATTTTGGCTCCTCCTTTGGAAACTGACAAATATTTCATTAAGTTGTTTTAATATTTTTTATTGAGCTATAATTGGCATATAATATTGTTAAGTTTAAGGTGTACAATGTGTTGATTTGATACATTTATATATTACAATATGATTAAAACCATAGTGTTAGCAACCACCTCCATCAATTCATATATATACATATTATAAAATTATCATTTATCACATATAATTATCATTTCATTTTGTGGCAAGAACATTTGAGATTGAGTCTCTTAGCAACTCTGAAGTATATAATACAGTATTGTTGGCTATAGTCACAATGCTGTGCATTAGATGTCCAGAACTTACTTATCTTGTAGTTAAAGAGTGTACACTTTGACCAACATCTCCCCAATTCTCCTTTGTCCCAGGCTCTTCTACTCTCTGTTTCTATGTGTTTGGCTTTTTTAGACTCCAGATATAAGTGGTATCATACAGTATTTGTCTTTCTCTGTCTGGCTTATCTCACTTTGCATATAATGCCCTCAAGTTCTATCCATATTGTCACAAATGGCAGGATTTCCTTCTTTCTCATGACTGAATAATATCCCATGGTATATGTATACCACAACTTCTTTTTCCATTCATCAGTAGACAGACACTTAGGTCGTTCCTACATCTTGGCTATTGTGAACAATACTGCAATGAACATGGGAGTGCAGATATCTTTTTGATCTTTTCATATCTCATATTTTCATTTCCTTTAGATATACTCAGAAGTGGGATTGCTGGATCATATGGTAGTTCTATTTTTAATTTTTTGAGGAACCTCCATATTGGTTTCCCTAGTGGCTGAACCAATTTACATTCCCCTCAACAGTATACAAAGGTTTTCTTTTCTCCACATCCTTGACAACACTTGTTATCTCTTGGCTTCTTGATAGCCATTCTAACAGATTTGATGTGATATCTCATTGTGGTTTCGATTTGCAATTCCCTGATGATTATTGATGAGTATCTTTTTTCATGTACCTGTTGGCCATTTGTATGTGTTACTTGGGAAAATGTCTATTCAATTTCTCTGCACATTTTTTAATCAGATTGTTCTTTTTGTGTGTATGTGTTTTTGATGTAGAGTCCTATGAGTTCTTCATATATTTCAGATATTAACCCCTTATCCAATGGATACATGACTTGCAAATTTTTTCTTCCATTCCATAGGTTGCCTTTTTATTTTGTTGATTATTTCTTTTGCTGTGCAGAAGCTTTTAGTCTGATGTAGTCCTTATGGTTGAGTTTTGCTTTTGTTGTTTGCTTTTTTTTGGTGTCATATCCAAAAGAATCATTGCCAAGACCAATGTCAAACAGCTTTGCCCTATGTTTTCTTCTAGGAGCTTTACAGTTTCTGGTCTTATGTTTAAATATTGAGTTTAAAAAATGCACACCTAACATAGGCATGGCCACATATTAAACATTCAGTTAATATTAGGACATTTTCCCTTTTTCTTCTTTCCCTTTCATTTCACATATCTGAAATGTCTGTATGCCTGCCTAATTATATTATGCCTGAAAAGCACAATGTGCTTAATTTCAAAGAGAGACAAGAAAAATATTCCAAATGTATGCAATGCTTTGTATAAATAAAAACTTCTGGCTTGATTAAATGTCAACAGATAAAAATGAGTTTGCTTAACTGAGTTCCCTGATAATAAATTCAGACTTCATAAAATTCAAGGACATTCTTTGTATAGCTAGCAAAATTCTTCAGCCTTAGAGTAGTCCAATAGCAACTCAATAGTTAATTTGAAGATTGTTTTTCCCTTTATGAGGCTTAGCTGGACAGAATTCAGTTGTTCTTGAAATATGTATGTATGCATTTAATATAGCTGACACTACTCATGACATTGAATATTTCATTGTCTGCTATCTATATTTTAAGTATTAAATATATAAAAATACCATTAAATTTAATTCTACTCTAATTCAATTTTATAAAAATAGCTTAAAATTAATACATAAAAACTCTATAATCAATTAAATATCACTTTTTAACGTGATTAAAATAAAATTAGATTATGATCTGAGATCTGCCAGTCCCAACTGAGGAGTACATAAGCTTTAAATAAATGTGAATTTTTTAAATAGATTTGCATTTATCCTCACCAAAACCTACTCAAAATATACTATTGCCAATTATCCTGGCTACCATCTTGTGCCACCATGAAGACTCACTCACGATTCATCACAGATAAGATAGGTGCAGCCAAATGTCTGATCAAGAGAAAATTGAACATGTATAGAGGCACAGACACAGTAATGCTGGAATGCGGACAGAGAGACTAGCATTTTCACTACCCTATAATTAAGCAACATTGAGATATTTCAAATGAAAAAAAAATATATTGGCAAGTCCAAATCATTCTTGTTTTCAGGGAGAGATGGTTGGGTCAGAACTTTCAAGAATGAAGAATGTTTATCTTTTTATATGATCTCTCATTAAATCGGAGAAAGTTAATCACAACATAGGACAAATTACAAATGTTTGAGACCATGCTAAAATACAAAATGTGTGAGTGAAATACTGCTGGCACCAACCTTAGAGCTAAAAAAAATGGAAAAGCAATATCCCTGCCCCAACTTTAAAGAAAGATATACATACCTGTTACCACACCAAAAAGGGACCCTCTGCCCAATGTGCCTAAGAAAACAATTATTACACCAGAGGCTTTTGAGAAAAGAAATGGCTTTATTGTGAGTTAGACTAGCAAGGAGACAGGAGGCAAAGCTCTCAAATCTGTCTCCTCAATCCAGGGCTTGGGGCAAAATTAATGGGATAAAGGGGCCGGGTGATCTGAAGTGTGGAGACAGATGCTTGGAGTTAAGGAGAAGTGAGGTACTTGATGAGATGCACAAGTGTGGTTAAACTTCATGGCTCTTCATAGGATGCGTAGTCACAAAATGGTGGTGTTAGCATAATCCAAGTGTGGAGTTTTCAGCCCCCTGACATCAAAGGGTCCCTATCAAGCATTTGCGCAGACCCAGTTGATAGATTGGTGGTCTCAGTTGGCCTGAATTGGATAAGCAGTCACCTCTCAGTTCCTGAAAAGCAACTCTTAATTACTCTGTTGATAAGATGGGGTCAGTTCGAACTAGTCCTAAAGGGCCCGTGGTTGTATACCCTGACAAATTATTTTAACTACCAACAACTATGTAGCAGTCCTATGGAATATCACCAAGAAAAAAACATAGTCAAGCCAAAAAATTGTGTTTTTGACACAAAGAATCTTTACACATCTAGGAAAACACTTTTTACCTTTAATAGATTTTTGATATTTCATAATCTGCCAGTGCGCTCCATTGTCACGCTCCTGCTAAGTCCTTTAGACATGGACCTACGGAATTGACAGTCTTTCAAAAAATAGACTTGTAGTTCTTTTTTGCTTACATCAAATACAGATATCTTCTCCTACCCACTGGTTTACCTTTTCACTCCTTCATTGTGTCTTCTAATAAACAGAAATTTCTAATTTTATTGGAAACCAATTAATCAATCTCTTAATTTAGGATTAGCACTTCATGTGACCTAGGAAATATTTCCCAACCAAGTTTATGACGTTATTCTCCTATGAAGCCTTCTGGAGGATTTACTGTCACATTTCATATCTATATTTATAATCTGCCTGTAATTGATCTTTTCTTCAGTATTAAATAGGAAATAAAAAATTGTCGTACTATACGATGAAACATTAGCCATAATGTTGAAAGCATGTGTGATAAAGAACATAATAGATTCAGTGACAATTCTGAGAAAAACTTTCACTAGTGAGGCATTAAATATGATGGTTACTGTAGATTTTGCAAATACGCTTTATCACATATGGAAGCTCTTTTGTATTTCTATTTTTCTAAGAGTCATTTATTTTGTTATATTCGTACAGATATAAAAGTGTTATATCTTTCTGATGGATTGGGGATTTTTAAAATTATTCTTAAAAATCATCATTTCTGGCAATGTTTTGACTTTAAAATCTACTTTCTCTGATACACACATAGCTGCGTCAGCCTTCATTTAATTAATGTTTATATGATATGCTTTTTCCATTGTTTATAGTTCATCCTTTCCATATTTTTAATTTAAGCATCTCTCTCGTTTATGCCCCCTACTTCCCAATCTGAATATCTTGTCATTCAATTGAAGAATCTGGTTCAGTTTATCCTATACACAGTATTTTTCAATCCTGTTTAAAGGCCCTGTTTCTCTCATTTCTTGCCTTCTTTTAAATTAGTATATTTATAATTCTAATTTTTCACTCTGATAGTTTTTACTCTATTAGTTTTATTCTATCAAGTTTTTAGATATATACTTTTTTTTGGTTTTCTATTCTACTTGTGGCTACCCTAAAACTTACAAGATTATTGATTAATTCAAGTGTATTTTTAATTATTCTTTTTACAACTTTCAAGGTAACGCAAAGAACATGGAACACTAAAACTCCGCTTACTCCCTTCTTACCTTCCGTGCTATTGTTCTCATGAGTTTAAACTGTAGGTATATTTAAACTCTACAAGTTATTGTTATTATTTCATGGATATTATTTAGATTTATCCATATCCATATTTATGTACTCTGTATTACTCTTTTTTTCCCTGCTTTTTTATCCCAAATCCCCCCAGTACGTAGTTGTATGTTTTAATTATGAGTACTTCTAGTTGTGGCATGTGGGACGCAGCCCTAACATGGCCTAATGAGCGGTGCCATGTCTATGCCCAGGATCCGAACCCTGGGCCACTGAAGCGGGAGTGTGCAAACTTAACCACCGGGCCACGGGGCCAGCCCCCTGTATTACTCTTTATTTCTTCCTGCATTTCCATACTTCCAACCAAGACCATTATAATCATTCTTCTTGAAGAATTCACTTTATCATTATTTCAAATATTTTTTAATGATAATTTCTTTCAACGTTTGTATAAATAAGTCTTTATTTGGTCTTCAGATTTTGTGTGCTTTTTTTGGCTGAAGAATTCTAGTTCAGCAGGTATTTTTTTCAGAATACCAAAAGGTTCATTTAAATTTTTTTTCTATTAATTCTATTTGTTAAGTGAGCTGTCAGCCTTATGGTTGACTTATTGAAGTTACTGTGTAATTTCGTTTTGTCTGTGTCTTTAATTTTCAGTCATTTTCCAATTATTTTCCTGGGTGCACTCTTCTTTGTATTTTTATGCTTGGGGTTTATGGTATGCTTTTAATCTCTGACTTGATCCATGTGATCAATTTCAATATTTTTGTCCCTTGGATTTTAGAATATTTCTTCTGTCTAATGCTCCCCCTCTCTCTATTTCTCTCTTTCTCTCTCTCTCTCGTACCCTGTTTCTTCATTGTTCATGGTACATAGTAGTCAAAGTTCCCGTAAGTTAGATTTCTTCACTGTATACCATATGTCACTTACGCAAATCTTTGGATTTTTTTTCCTATTATTTTCTCACTATGTTTCAGTCTTCATATTTTTTCTCATCTCTCATCCAGGTTACTAATCATCTTTTTAGCTGTGACTTTTTATCTCTTGATTTCCACTCATGGGTTTGTTTTTTCCTGCAATCTTTGGTAAATTTTTTGTAGATGCCACATTATGTATGAGAATTCTGGAGAAAACTTGAGATATATATGACATTGTTCCTCCAAAGATGATTTGTTGTTGCTCCATACAGGCAATTGAATACAGTATATATAATATATACTTATGTTTATATAATATATTTATATATAATATATGGTATATTTATATTCTAAATTGCATTGCTCATCCTTCCATATCAGACCACCTAGATTTTTTAACTCTTTTATTTCATGTTATTATAAACTTGTGTGTTGCAAAAATAGTGCAGAGTTTATTGTACACTTCACCCAGCTTTTTGCAATGATAACATCTTACACAACCTTTATCTGAACAAGAACATTATCAAAACCATGAAATCACCATTGCTTCAATGCTACTAACTAGACTACTATTCAGACCGTATATGCAAATAACTCTTTCTTTTTAACTAGCACATTTTATATAATTTTATGAATCTGCCATAGTTTAATCAGTGCTATGACAGACAATCATGCTGCTTCCTGTTGTTTCTGCTATTACAAACAATGTTTAAGCTAAATTTATCTATATAGCACATTATATCTTTGTAAATGTATATGAGACTGTCTGTAAAATTCGCTCATAGAAGGGGATTGCTTGGTTATACACTTTTGTTTTTGATAAATATTGCCAAAATATCCTATAAAAATTCTATGAATTTGTCATTCCAGCAGTTACAATCTCTCCAAAATTTTGTAGTATCAAACTTTGTCAATTTAAGGAAAAAGTATAGTTTATTATTACATTTCCTTGAGCAATGCTGAATATTGTTTTATATGTTCAGTGGACATTTGTGGATTGTATTCTGTGAACTATCTGATAACATTCTTTTAATATTTTTTCTATTGAATTACTACTCTTAAGAGCACTTTGTGTATTCAAGAAATTAGCACCTGAAAATATATTATCAGTTCATCATTCATCTTTTGCAGTATCATAGCTACTCTTCTATGAAGAAGGAAGTATTTTATGTAGCGACATTTATTAATCTTGTTCTTTATGACTTCTGAATTCAAGTCTTCCTCTTGTCCTTCAGTGGAGTTGTAAATTTATCTCCATTTATGCCTCAAACATATTTTAGTAAATTTATTCCTGAGTATTTTACCTTTTTTTCTAATAAAGTTTGGATTTTTCTCTTTTTCTAGTTTTTATATGGCTTTTAATATTATTAGAAATCAATTGATTTTATATAATAGTGTTTTTACTCAGTCACTGAATTCTCATATTGGAAAATAGCTTTCTCATTGATTCTCTTGTACTTTTCAGTTATTCAGTCTTATCATCTTCAAATAATGATAATTTTACTATTTCCTATGCAATATTTGTGCATCATATTTTCTTTTCACATCAAAATGTCTTGGCTAGTACTCCCAGAATAATCTTAAATAATAAAGTTCAGCAGAGATATCCTTGTACTGTCCTAGACTTTGATGAGAAAAGCTTTAATGAGTCTCTACTTAGAAAGCAGCTGACTTTCGAATATTTATATATCTGCATCCATATAATATATCTATGTATATCCATGTATTAAATAAGAATCCATCTGTTCTTGTTTCATTAGATGAAAGTCAGCATTGACGTCTAATTAAACATCAAAAAACTTTTCATCAAGCTATCCCTGATGGTCTAGCAGTTAAAGTTTGGCATGCTCCGCTTCCACCGCCCTAGTTCAGTTCCCAGGCACAGAACCACACTTCTCGTCTGTCAGTAACCACGCTGTGGCAGTAGTTTACGTAGAACAATGAGAAGGAATTACACCTAGAATATACAACTATGCACTGGGGCTTTGGGGAGGAAAAAAACAAAAAGAGGAAGATTGGCAACAGACCTTAGCTCAGGGAGAATCTTTTCCAGCAAAGCTGTTTCATCATTTATGGAGTTGATTGGTTTTTTTTTAATTTATTGATAAGGGGAATGATACACATACATTCCTAATATTAACCTCTGAATTACTGGATAACATTTATATACATATATAATCACTGGATTCAAATTGTCAGACTTTTAGTAAAGATTTTGTGTTGTATTCATCAGTAAGCTGATTCTATAATGTTGGCTTTTGTGTTTTAATTGTGCTACTATTTACAAACTTTGGTATTTACATAAAAGCTTGTATTCAAAAATCAAATAGAACCTCTCTCCTGATGTTTTTATGACATGGAATATTTTCAATAGCATCAAAATTGTTTTTTATTAAAATTTGAGAAAATTTACCTTGGAAACCATCCATCTTGGAACATTTTCCTAGTGATTTTTTGTATGTTTTTTCTCACAGTTTTTCACAGCTACTATTTCACCTAAGTTTTCTGTATCTTCTTTGGTCATTTTCTTTTATTACATGGACAAATTCATGTTTTCAAATGAGGTTGAATAGAAGCAATCCCATTTTTCATTTATACTTTAAGCTCTGGCATATCTCCTGAGCTTCATCCTTACATATTCCTTTACACAATCAATGGCTACTCTTGAATGCCTAATACACTTGAAAGACTTAATGTGTTCAAAACCAAGCTCTTGACGTTTCTCCCCAAACTAATTTACCTCAGTGGCTACTATATCAATAAATAGCAATTCTAAGCACCAAAGTTTTTAAGGTGGTAAAAATGCTTTGCTGTCGTCTTTGTTCCCTTCCTTTCAAAATCCATGATGTAGGGGGCAGCTCCTGGCCAAGTGGTTAAGTTCAGCACACTCTGCTTTGACGGCCTGGGTTCAGTTCCCAAGCACAGAACTACACCACTCAGTGACAGCCATGTTGTGGCAGCGACCCACGTACAAAATAGAGGCAGACTGGCACAGATGCTAGCTCAGGGCGACTCTTCCTCAGCGAAATAAATAATTGTGATTAGTATTCTTTTTAAAAGCTGGGACCATGGGTTACTTTGAGTTCTTTGACTCTGTCAAATTGGTAAAAATCACTTGATTAACTAAAAAATTGTGAGCCTGGAGATACACTATTGAGATACAATTGAATACACAGATGGATTTCAGAAACATTTATAGAGGCATGCAGTCTAAAAATATACCCTTGAATCCTTGTGTTTTTAAATATTTGGCACACTGAAGACATATGGAAACTTTTAAATACTTAGTGGGAATACTGAAACTTAGGCCCTAAGGATTAGGAAGTATCCATTCACTAAAACTCTGCACAGAACACTAATTCATGGAAATAGTTGTTACCCAAGGCTCAGGAGATGACTCTAAGGGCATTCTTACAATGATAAAGCACATCTGAAGGACTCCTGCAGCAGTCGATTGTCAAGCAGACTCTTGAACCAAAATATTTTGTGCACATAGCAGCATATTAGCAATGTTGCCCCCTAGCAACTTCTGGGCCATAGATATTTTAGGGGTTCTTAAATAGTTTAGATTAACAAAGCACTTTATAACTTTACAAAACCATTTCTCAAACAATTCTGAACGATGGGGCTTTTTGTCTGTAATTTTGGTTGGGGAAACAGTGTCAAATTGGAGAAAATAAAATGCCCAAGGTCAAAGGGCAAGAATGGAATATAGGGACTTATAGTCAGGTCTTAGGACTCCCAGACATTCCCTTTCCAATATCGCAAGCTCATGTTCAGACTTCAGGCGAGGTAAAGCTTCATGTTGCTCCTCCAGCACTTATTACAAGGGTTACTTTGAATGAGATCCAACATCTCTGACTTCAGTATCATCATCTCATAATGAGGATAATTCTAGTACCTACTTCAGATGATTATTCTGGGTACTAACCCAGCTAAAGTATACAAAATGTTTAGATTATCAGTCCATAACAAACCTTTAATGTTAGATAATACAGTCTTCATTGTTAATATCATTTAATGACAACAAATAGTTCCAGTGCAGTGCTGGTATATGTTGAACAACCGATGCTCCAGGAGAAACAAAAAGCCCGATATGCTCATTTCCATTGTTGAAATGCCCCTCTCAGACACACACATCTACACACGTACTGATTTAAGCTGCCAAAGTGACATCACTGAATGTAGAGTTAGGAAGACATCCGCGTAATCTGTGTGATCTTGTTCCAGCATACCACGATCTGGCACAATCACGTCTTTTAAGCAAGGAAATTGTGTTTGCTGTAAAATACATTGTGATAACTTACTTTATATGTGATTTGGATGTGGGCAGGAACCAAAACAACAGGAGAGCGTGCAAAGGATTTGTGGGAGAAAAACAGGCAAATTTGTTTATTTCTGATGGGAGAGTCAGGTGAGAGGAAAATAACAAAAAGGGGATTGGAGAAAGTCAGGAGAGGAACCAGGCACGTGCCAGTGGCTGGGAGATAAGGAATTAATCTGAGAGCAAATATTTGGTTGGCGAAGGACTTTTACAGGCAGAGTCGCCTAATGTTTAATCTGAGCTTGTTTTTGTAAATGTTGTTGTGTAAAATATTCAAGCTTTTTGTAATTCACTCTAGTTAACCTGATGATTTACAGTTCTCTGAATCATTTGCTACAGACCCTTGGACATATAGAATAAAGCATTCCTGAAACTTCTAAACATCTGTCGTAGAGAATGGTGACTGTAAAATTTTTATAGTGATAAAATTTTAAAACTGTATTTTTACAACTGTTCAAAAATTTACGATTGTTCGCATTATATTTGGACACTATTTGCTTGACATCTTTTACAGACTTCCTAGATGTAAGCTATTGTTGTTTTGGTGGTTTATCAGTTTATTGATAGGATTCCACACCAGAGAGGAGTAAGTGTTCTAGCGGCTCCCTTCAAATCTTCCCACTGGGTCCTATTATTACTTTAGGCTGAATGTGTTTATCATCAGTAAAATTCTTTGCCTGCATTTTTAAAACATTTAACATCCTCTTCCACTTAATTTGCATCTCTGTTTAATTACAATTTATCTTATTAAAAAGGAAGATGCATCCAATTATTGTTAGCATTGGTAATATTTGAAATATTAGGTGTTCCTACACAAAACAATGAATCTTATTTATTTTTTTTGAGGAAGATTAGCCCTGAGCTAACTACTGCCAATCCTCCTCTTTTCGCTGAGGAAGACTGGCCCTGAGCTAACATCCATGCCCATCTTCCACTACTTTTATATGTGGGACGCCTACCATAGCATGGCTTTTGCCAAGCAGTGCCATGTCTGCACCTGGGATCCGACCCATGAACCCTGGGCCACTGAGAAGTGGAACATGTGAACTTAACTGCTGTGCCACCGGGCAGGCCCAGTGAATCTTATTAATACTTCTATTTTTTCTTTTCTTCTTCATTCTTTCATTTATTGGTTTTTGATGTCAATCAATTTTGTTTCTTTGGGCAAAACAAAAATGCAATATCTATTTCTAAAATTGAATAACTATTTAATATAATTTTCAAAGGAATATACATATTCAAGACAACTATTGCTAGTACGGAGTCAAAAAATCAATTTTACAGAATAATTCTGACGCTACATGACTCTACAAAATGTGCAGTATTTTTATCAAGATTTTACCCATCCTTGGAAATGGTATGTCACATGCCCAAGGAACTGCTCTTCAGAATTCAGATGAGCAAGACCTTCTCCTTGGAAGTCTAAATTTCAGCTCTGTAATGCCTTGTTGTCTGCTCAGGCTGCCATAACAAAATATCATAGACTCAGTGGGTTATATATTTGCTTATATTTCTGGAAGCTAGAAGTCCAAGATCAAGGTGGTAAAAGCATGGGTTTCTCCTGAGACCTCTCCCATTGGCTTGCGGAAGGCCACCTTCTGGCTGTGTCCTCACCCGGTTTTCCTCTGTGCACGCACACTGCTGATATCTCTTCCTCTTCTTATAAGGACACCAGTCTTATTGAATTAGGGCCCCATCCTTCCGACTTCCTTAAGCCTTAATTACCTCCTTAAAGGCCCTATCTCTAAATATAGTCACACTGGGGACTAGGCTTCAACCAATGAATTTTGGGGGAACTCAATTCAGTCTATAACAGGGCCTCTCATGTAAGTTTACAGATTTTAACTCTTTGAAACTCCTTTTTGTTCTCTTAGGCACAGATGTAGTACCTTTCTGTTATCTAGTTAGCATCTTTATACTTCATCAACAAATATTTTTATCAAATTGTCTTTGAATAACAAGTACGGATTCTGCTCCTGACTGAACCTTACACATACACCTCCTTACTAATATTGGCCGTGGTCATTTGACTTACTTTGGCCAATATGATGATGATGAGTCATCTAACAAAAGTGTAATTGTGCTTGTCCCTTTAGCCTTAGACAATTCCTAGAAGAACTTAGAGCTTCCCTTGGTAGCTGCCACCTCTTAAGTCTGGCCACTAATATAACGACGTGTGGAGCCCCAGCCACTTTGGTTCAAAGCTGGGTTGGGCAGATGAGCCCAACATAGATCCAGGAGAATAAGTCACTGCTATTATAAATCAACGAGGTTAGCAGTGGTGGTTACTGAACTTCACTGTGACAAGAGTTTGCTGATACAATCCTTTTTTTCACATGTTCTTCCCTAGTATTTCTACAGGTTACTTCTTCCCTCCAACAGCTTATATACTCACTCCCCCAAATACGACAGAGCTTAAATCAGTGTCTCTCAAATCGTAGTCAGTAGATTATTTAGAGCACCACTAATTATTAATAAACATTCAATCTTGAGTTAGTTATTAATATTATTACTCTGTATATTACCTGTTAAACATGCAGATTATTGAGTTCCATCTACATTTTCAAAATCTCTGGGGTTAGCCCCAGAAATTTGCATTTTAACAAGCTTCATAGTTAATTCATAATGATCTCTTTAATTGATCTTCTTTCTGTGAATAATTTCCGATGCTCACATACCATTTGAGTCAATTTGTTTCTTCACTTTTCTAGTATCCAAAAGCATTTAGTACTTAAGAATCTATAAGACATTTTTCATGTTGAATATATACCTTATTAGCCACAATTTCTCTAGGCAGGAGGTATGTTTTATTCATCATTTTTATATGTAGAAACTACACCCAGTGGGTTTTCAATAAACGTTTGCAGAAAGACACAGATGGAGAAAAGGAAGTAAATGATCGAGAAATAATTTGGAGCTGGCCTTAGGGAAAACAGAGAAAGGATGTCTTGACTTGAGAGAGTCTCAAAAAGTAGAAGTTCTACAAGAAATTCTGCAACCTTGGTAAATTTGTCGAAGGCCACAACCACCTGATTAGCATTGACAGCCTGGCTTCTGACAGCGTGTCATTAGTTTCCACTGACTACACTTAGAGAATCAGAACTGAACTATCCAAAAGAACAGATGGGAATTCACTCAAGGACCTCAAAGATAATGTATAGTTAGCATTATTTAATATTTTTTTCAAGATGTATTTTGGTTAGACTGTGTCTCATGTCTACTCTATGAATTTTGTATTACGACTCTACCTGAAATCTGAATTTATATTTAGGCAGTGTATGTATAGAGAGAGAGAATATGTCTGCATATATTTTTTAAAAAAATGGAACAAAATTTACTCTTCATTTTTTATTGAATTCCCAAAAGACTGTTAAATCTTTCTCCACTCTTGCTCCTGGATTCATACCTGGATTAATGATACTATATCTCTCAACATTTACACAATGTCTTACCGTGCTCTGCCATCTTAATGCAGCTGCGAAGCATTATTCAGTGTGTAAAGACATTATTAAGCCACATCTCAGTTGCATGAAGGTGGAAGAGAATAGTGAAAAGCAGAGAGCTTGACCTAAGACTTTGACATACAGCCTCCTTCCTTTCTGATAAATAAGCTTAAACCTAAAGAGATTAATTCAACCTATTCCACTGCCGACTGCAGCCTTGAAAGTGTACAGATGATGCCAAAGGCTTCACAATCAGATAAAAACATGCTCTTGTTATTTTCTATAGTGGAGCAACAGCGTGATGATGCTATTTGTAAGGAAATCCCTGACCTACTTGACTGCTTACCTTTTTATCCCACTGAGAGCATTATTCAGCCTAGAGAAGTGGATACACAGAGGCCAGCAGGAAGTTATTTGGTCTTACAACTTCATATCATGTAACAGACTTTGAAGGCTTAAAAAATCAGGGAAATTTCGTTAGACGAGTATAATTAATCCCACAATAAAAAATACTAAGAAGAGATAAAGGAAGTTGGAGGATTTACAACAAAAAAGAAAATTATGCCAAGCATGTGGGAGAATTTGGGAATCTCTTGGCTGAGGTATGCAGTTAGGAATTTAATTGACTAGACTGACTTCACTCACTGGGGATTAGGAGAAAAGAGTCTAAATGTATAAAGGGGATTTGTCTTAGTTCGGGCTGCTGTTACAAACTCTCAGAGACTGGGTGGCTTATAAACAGCAGAAATTTATTTCTCACATTTCTGACGGCTGGAGTCTGAGATCAGGGTGCCAGCATGGTCGAGTTCTGGTGAGGACCCTCTTCTGGATTGCAGACTGCTAGCTTCTCTTTATATCCTCCCATGGAAGAGAACAGAAACAGGAAGCAAGCTCTCTTATGAGTCTTAGAAAGGCACTAATCCCATTCACGAGGGCTCCACCCTCATGACCTCATCTGATCCTAATTACCTCCCAGAGGCCCACCACCCAATTATTTTCACATTGAAGGTAGGTGTTCAACATATGAAATTTGGAAAGACACAAACATTCAGTCCATAAGAGGGGACAACAAATATAGGATGCTGATGGGGAATAAAAAATAATTAATTATTACAAAAGACAGCTTGAGTATTTTAAATTGAGAGATTATTTTACCTTGTAAATACATGCCAAATGATGTGTTGTGAATAAAACAAAATTACAATATACCTATGCTACAATTTCAGTATCAACAATCAGCTGTGGACATTTTTGTCTTCAATTTTCATCAAAGAGTAATTCACTCATTTTTAGTTCTTGTCAACTTAAGAAGCTTTCTTTTCCTATTTACTTCTTTTTTCTTCTCTTTCTCTCTTTTTTAAAAATTTGAGAGTTGCTTTGACTGATAGCAAAACTTACGATACAATTTTCTTATCACATGACAATAAAAGCTGCTATTTCTTTCAACATTAATAAGCTGAAATGACAATTTCCTTTCCGTATGCATTTAATTATATGTTACAATTTTACCATAGAAGCCAATGTAATTTCAAACAGAATTTTAAAACTTACAAAACAACAAGCTTATCCTAGTTTCTGTTAAAAATACATATTTATAATCATGCTTTTCCTGATTAAGGACAATCCCTTTGTCTAACCTCATCTATTATTGTGGCTATTACTAATTTTTCACCAGGTAAGACCTCATAAAGCTTCACTAAGCTCAGGCTGTTTCTACCTGTGAATGAGTTAATTGCTAATTTGATCTCTTCTAAAGGAAATGAAGCATCCACACCCAATCAATCTTTTGAAGTAAGCATGAGATGAATGCCTTTTTTCAGAAATCAAGAGAGCATATCCTCCTCTAGTATTTCTGATGAAGGATGCAAGACTCTATAATAGAACTGAAATGCTTGGTTAATTGCCGCTGCTTGCATAAGTGAGTGCCCTCATATGTCTGTTTAGTAGGACAAAGCTATTTCAGTGAGTTTGCAGACAATGTTCAAGAGTTTATGCATGTTTCCTAATAGAATTTGCATTAATTATGATGATTGTTGTCCAGCTTATTGATATAATAATAATAATAATATCAAGTATTTATCAAAAACTTACCTCAGGCTGGATTTTTTATGCACCTTAACCCTTTTAACCTTTCATTAACTGGTCAATAACCTGTTCTCAATCAAGGAAAGTTAAGGTTTAGAGAGGTGATACAGAATAAAGTCACAACAGATAAGGTCATACAGGACAGAGCTAGAAACGACACCAAGCAGTCTATGTGAGTCCAAAACGGGTGTCCTTAAGCACTTCAAATGATTTATCATAATATCTGCCTCCTATTCTGAAACTATAGTACTTGTTTCCTTAGTTCAAACATTTGAAAATGTGCATCATAAGGCTTTTTTTTTTTTAACATAGTTGGAGGCAAGAAGTTCTAACAACTTATTTCTCTCCTGCATTACAAGTCATTGTATTTTTAGTGGGTTGGCTGCAAATGAATGATGCATCTGGAAGATTGTTTAATAGCGAGGTCTCTTACAAAAAAATAAAAGAAGCTTCTTTTTTCAATGCAATCTGCTGAACGTCAGTCAAACAAAAGTAAAGACCATCCTAGAAATACAAATAACCATAGATATTTGTCAAGAGCTAAGCATTTATTATGCATTTCTCACTAAATTTTCAAACTAACCCATAAAATATGATTTACATTTGGGGGAAAAAAAAACACATGTTGACCTTAACTCATTCTAATAGCATTTTCCCACTGTACAGAGCTTTGCCTTTTTCAGACATTTACATTTCCAGATAGAGGCTACTCTGAGAAGAAGAAAATAGGAACCAATAAGTGAGGCACAAGCTTTGTGTTTTATATTTTCCACAGTTTCTATAAAGATATTTTGCACTTCAATAAGTTTCTTGAAAATATTTGTTGCATTAAATTTAAATTTTCCAGTTAATATCTTGACAAAAGACCTACTTGCATATTTTTTATTGCAATCAACAAACCTATAAGAACTTGATCTGGGACATATATAAACATGCAGGAGTAAAGAATGTGTTCCCTGCAGTCAGGGAACACTTAGTCTAATCAAAGAAATCTTTTGAATTATACACTGAAAGACAGCACCCATAATCTAGTGAGTTTGAGATATACATAAATAATGCATCTGCAAATCTGATAAACACATTTCATCTATTGATTTTTGAAGTTGAGCAGTATCTCGGTTACTGCCAAGATGGGTTCTCCCATTCTTATTTATCAATAGAACCTTTGATAATTAGCTGAGCGCATGCTCCATTAGAATAAAAGGTATGGTTCCCAGCTCATCTTGCATCTTCGTGGGGTAATGTTACTCAGATTTTGCCAACAGAATATCATCCAGGGTCTTTTGTTTAACTTGCAGGAAGTAACTTTAAGAGAGTGAGGACATGTCCCTTTTTGTGTTTTTCTTTTTCCCTTCTGATAGAATTCAGAGTAACACAGGAGTTTTGTCTTCCATTTTAGGTAAAGTGATCTCAGAATTAATTGTTCAATCTGGAATATTAGAGAGTGAAAGGAAATGTTTTTAATAATTAATCCAAAAATGTTTTTAATAATTAATAATTAAGCAAATGTCCTGGGAAAATCAATACATTTTGTCATTCTTAACTTGGACTTTCAGGAGAAATCCTAGTAATGAGGATAGTGGAGGCACAAAATATGGAAAAAGCCTACATACCTGATACTATGAAGCCTCAATTCAAGATTCCAACTACCTTCTAGGCATCTCTTATGTGAAAGAATAGTACATTTCAATCATTTTAGATCTTATTTGATGGTTTTTGTTACATGCGACAGACACTGATCCTAACCAGGACAGCATTTGAAATAAGTTCTTTGTGTTACTTAAGACAGACTCTAAAATGTTTTTATTGTTCTGGTCTAGAAGGAAGTCAGTGAAGATATAACTATTGTGATTTGAAAAGTTGGCAACTTTTTTTATGTCTTGGCAAAATATTTGGTTAAATTGTTTCAACTGTATCAACAGGGATAGGCTAAGTTATGCTACAAAAACAAAAAACATCCAAAATCTCAGGGGCTCAATACAAAAAACGTTTATCACTGTAGCAAAGTTCACATGTGGTTCTAACAAGCTGTTATCCACATTCCACATTGCATAGGTTATGGAGTAATTCCATTACATCTTAATTCAGGAAAGGAGAAATGGGTGATATTCAATGGTGCTTCTACCCATAGGTGACTTAAATTAAATCCACTTAATTTTCATTAAAAATAACAAGTCACATGACTATTTTTAACTTCTGTGAGTGGGATATGCCCTCTTTTTATATACACTGGAAAGGGAAGACACCCCAATCTTGGTAAACACTAGTGAATTCTACCATATCTGCAAGCCTGGGAGAGGAAACCAAATGCAAACAAAGCTAGCACACTGAGGCAAACATTAGGAAAAATCCAGAATGTTGAAAGTTGCTATTTTCTTCTTGCTTTTTAAAAGCAAATTCCCATAAGTGAGCGAGAGACACAAAATTAGGCTAGGATGTACCAGTATGCAGAAATAGATGGAAACAAATTTAGATTTTCTAAAAAAGGTATTCTTGCATCTTACAATGCAGATTTATTCCCATAATTTGAAGCCTTCAGGGTTGTAAAAAAGAAAAGAAGAAAAGGAAAGAAAGAAGTAAAAAACCTGAGGCTGGAAATTGGATACTTAAGAGGTATTGCCTTCACACTCAAACTTGCATTGACTTGGGGAAAGCAGATATTCTAAGTTAGAGCCAGTAGATAATAGACTTGAATTTTCATGCTCATGACCATGACAAGAGAAGAACATTAACTTTAGTTATATTTATGCATGGAATTGATCAAAAGCTAAATAAACAAAGACTCCTGATATCTTGGAGTTAAAATTCTAATGGGAGGTAGACTATAAATATAGGTGGATTATATAATATTTTAGAAGGTGATAAGTGCTTTGGAAAAAAGTGGAAAAAGTAATCAACGATAGGAAACATTAAGAGCATTGGAATATAGGTAGATTTTTAAATAGATTGAAAAGATTAGATATCTATAAAAAGTTGACATTTGAGAGAAGACTGAAAGCAGACAAGGGATTGAGCTTCTGAACATCGGGGAGAAAAGTGTTTGGGACAATGCTTTGCAGCTAAGGTGAAAGTAGACCCATCATGTTCAATGAGCATTACAACAGGGAGGACAGTGTGACTAGAAGTGTGAGTATCTCATGAAATCTGAGAGCAAATATTGAGCTTATCATGTAGCTGCTTGTTGGTTTTTGTAAGGACTTTGATTTTTCCCTAAGTGAAATGGAAGGCCATTGGTGGAGGAGCAGAGGAGTGACATGATCTGGTTTGTCTTTCAGTAGAATCACTCTGGCTCCAGTCCTGAGTTTAGGCTATATACAGTCAAGGAAAGTAATAGTGGAAATAGTTAGAGTGTTTTTACAGTAATCAAGGAAAGGGATGATGAATGGTAGCATTGAAAGTAGTAAAAAAAAAATCAGATCTTGAATATATTTTAAGCTTAAAGATTTCCTGACAGTTTTCACATGAAAGAATGAGAAAACTTGAGTATAATCCCATACTCCTTATTTTTGGCTGGAGTGACTCAAAGGTTGACTTACCAGCCACTTAGATGAAGAAGATAACAGATAAACAGTTTGGGGGCTGGGGAATAGGTAAGGAAGAGAGATCTGTGTTCATATGTTAGGATTCAGAAGTCTGTCTAGGTGGATGTGTTAATTAAGTCATTGGATATCCTATTCTGGGTTTGAGGAGAGAGGACAGACTGAAGATATGCATTTGGTACTGTAGGTGAAGAAGACATTTCCTCTACCCACTCTATGTCTTTCTGGCCAAACAATGAATTAAATTCACATGAGACAGAATAACGGGAGAAAATTATACAAAGCTTTATAACATGTATACGTGGGAGAGACTCAAGCAAACAGAGCAACTCATCAAAATGGCAGAAGCTCTCCCCTTAAATACCATCCTCAGGTAAAGACAAAGGAGGATTTTGGGGGTGGGGGCAGTCAGTTATGGGAGATTACCAGAAAAGCACAGTAAACAAGAGCAAGTTTATTATTGCAGATTTAAGTCCTTACCTTCTGCAATGTGGAAAGTATCTAGAGATAAGGTCACCCCCTCTTCTTCCTGGTACAGAGAGGGAGATATCTTTACAGATGGAGATTTCCTTTACAAACTTAAATGTCTCTTAACAAAGGGTAAGGAAATTCTACTTTTCAGAGTTTCTCCCATGTCTGCAGTTTTTAAAAGTAACCAGCCCCAAATAATCCTCATGCCAAAGAGCTGTATCTTGGGTGGCCAATTCCAGTCACCCATAGTACATTGGCAAAGAGATGATATTTAAGGTCTTAAGACTGGATCAGATCATGAAAGAGTTACTATAGATAAAAAGGAGGAGAGAAGGAAAAAAGAATTATCCTTTGAGCACTACAATATTGTTGATGAAAATAATCCATAATCAATCTGTAAATGAAAATTTGGGTGAGTTTATTCTGAGCTGAAATCTGAGGACCATGGCCTGGGGCCTTTCTTCCCAAAGGAAGAAAGGGCACCAAAGAAATGAGGTGTACAGAGTGATTATATACCCCTAAAGAGGGTGCTTTACATATGATTGAAATGTCCCTTCCACAATAGTCACAAGATTGCCCTGTCGGCACAGCGCTTGATGGACACAGCAGGTAGTGGGTCTGCTATCTTGGTGGGCATAGCAGGAGGCAAGTCTATTGTCTCGAGCTGGGCGGTCACAGGTGAGCACAGCAATCAGTTTCTAGCCTAAGGAAAGATGCTTAATCCTTAAGGAGACGCCAACGTTGGGAGGGGGAGGGAAGTTGCACCTTTACCTCAAGGGCCTTTTGCTCTTGCCATAGGGAATCTCTAAAGCAGATATACAATGCATGCTCAATGGCCTCGGTCAGGCCCTTTTGGAAAGACAAGGTCAGGCCAAATTAGGTTTACACCAAAATGGCTTCCTCATATATTCCAATATATCCTATTACTTGCCATTTTTACTTGACAATATGAAAACAGAAGATCAGAAAAAAAACTGAAAAGGAAACTGCAAGGGAGTGAACAATGGAAGCAGGAGGAAAATCACATAAGCCTAATGTCCTGGATGTGAAGTGGAGAGAGTTTTGTGAAAGAGGAGTACCCAGAGTTAGTCAAATGGCAAGGTCTGTGTGAACCACCGCCCAAAACTGTCCTCGCTTCTGACACCACCTGTAAGTTCAGGGGGTTCCCTGACTCCCCAGGTATGATAATTCACCAGAAGGAGTCACAGAACTCACTGAAAGCTATTGTACTCCAGTCATGGTGCATTACAGGGTAGATATACAATAAAATTAGCCAGGAGAAGAAATGCATTGGGCAGAGTCTGGGAGGGTTCCAAATGTGAAATTTCTGTTGTCCTCAGGACACATTACTCCCCTGCTACCAATGTATAAGAAGACACATATAGCATTTGCAACCAGCATTTGCAACTCACCAAGCTTCAGTGTCTAAGACTTTTTACTGGGGAATCACTGTAGGAAGGATTGATTGTTTGATCTTCCACATGGTTGAACTCAGTCTCCAGCCTCCCATTCCCTGGAGATTGGGCTGATATGGTGCCCCCCAGTCACCTTGTTAGCATAAATTATGAGGTGTGGGCCTAGAGACCAAGAATAACAAAGACATTCTTATCACTCAGGAAATTCCAAGGGTTTAGAGGTTATCTCCCAGGAGCACAGGACAAAGGCTGAACCTCTTTTTGGGCAAGGTCAAATTCTTTGCTACACATGGAGTAAGAGATAGTGTCAAATGCTGCTGAAAAGTCACACAACTATTAAAGAAGAATAACCTTTTTATATGCTGCATATAATGATTCTCTAAGGAATAAATGTTGGCAATTTATAAGGAAAAGAGGGGAGAATTTCTGGAGCAAAGTTTTTGAGTATGTAAGATCAGATGGGAACTAACACAAGGAGAAAGATTAGTTAGATGATAGTTCAACCAAGGTGAAAGACATAGCAGGTGGCTGCAGGCGCTGAAAGATGGATTGACGTGGTAGAAGAATGTAGAAATGATTTTATGATTATTATAATCTTTTTTACTGGTGTGAAGCAAAGTCATCAGAAAAGAATGAGGAAGGAAGAGGAGCTATTGGACATTTAAAAAGAAAGGAGAAAGTATGAAAAAGACTCCTAGGAGTAAAGGAGAATTGATAGATTAAAAAGAGCATAGTAAGATTTTCTTCAGCAATAAGGGTTCACTTGAAGCTAGTGGTCATAAATTTAAGCACTGCTATTTATTGCGATTTTCAGGTTTTCCTCCAGCCAAATTCAGATGCATGATGCTGGTGTGGAATAGGCAGAGAGAGATTTACTGGGATTATGGTTTTGTCAAGTGGACAGGGGTTTCATCATTTGGCTCAGTCTTTCTTCCCTATCCCAGATTTATCATTTCCATTTCAAAACCTTACTTTGCTTCCAGGAAGATGTACCCCTATAGATGGCATCACCAGGGCACTCTGCAACTGACTTTAAATTCAGGCTCAACTAATAGAAAGCTCTGATAGCACATTGGTTGGAGAGTAGGAGGAAAAATAATTCGGGGTATTTCTTTGCATGCCCTCTCCTCTCTGGGTCTTTCCTGGCAGTAGTAGTATCTCTGTCATGGTTCTAGTTCTTGTGGAACAGCTGTGCTATTTCCTGTCAGTGCTTCAGTCTTAAGACTGTGATTGCCTTTCTGCAATTGGTAGGCCCCAACTGCCTCAACATTCTTAGCTGGTTTCATTAATGCTGCTGATACCTCTGTAGATATTCCCTCCATGAAGAATCTTGACCCGTAGGGTTGGAGTCTGTGTCTATCAGTATGCTAATACTTCACATGAGTCTGACAAAGTGAGGGTATTTAGGGTATATTCAAAGAAGGGATTATAATAAGTGATCATGGAGTATATTAAGTGAATATTTGTTGTATCTCTATTATGAGTGCAGAATTTGAATCTGAAAGAAACTTTTATAACAAGATCTTGGTACTCTACTATTTTGCAAATGAGGTAATTAAGGCCCAGATTGTTTAGTTTGCTTCTTAGTTTTTTTTGTTGTTGATTTTTGATTTGATAAAAGTCTCAGACTAGGTGAACGACAGAAATACAACCAGAACTGGTGTCTTCTGATTCTTAGTTCAAGGTGGATGTGTACGTGTGTTTGTGTCTAAGGCTCCTCTGCTTCCTCACCAAAGGACGGAGATAGACGCCGTCGGTTATAATGGTGGAGTCATCCAGTATCCATGACAAACAGCCATCAGGGAACAAAGAGGAGTTCGGGATTAATTCAGTTTATTTTTGGCCTTTTTTAAACAGCAGATTCACGCTCAATATTTTCATAGTATTTGTGTGTGTGCTTTGTTTTAGCTGTGTGCAAATGGGTCAACACTTATTCTCAAGGTTGCTAAATTCATACCTCAATCGTAGCGATAAAAAGATTAAAGCCACATCTAAAGTCGTAAGTTCATAAATCATTTCTGACATCTTGACTAACTACTTAAGAGACTGCTTCAAAAATTCAATCTATATTTCTCCATTCTTTTCACCTAAAATTCCTTTGCTTAGAGTATTAAGAACTTAAAAAAAAGCTTCTACGATATTTACTACCACTAAAACATATGTTTTTAAACTGGGTTACTATAGTTATAGATGCCTTTTTTAAAACATAAAGACCTTTGGGCCTGAGCTCCCTTTACAGCTTATTTTCATTAAATGTTTATTTTTCTTTCTCTTCAGGTTCCAGGTGACCAATTGAATTGTCAGAGGAAGAGATTTTACGTACAGAGTGCTTATCTATCTCAGACAGAAGAGCGTATTCAAGCAGACAAAAGAAATAAATGCAGCCTGATGAAGTCTAACTACCAACTACTTCTCATTTAGTGGTCACACTGTGTCCTACAAAAATAGAAATGATTGTATAAGCTAGTTTATAGATTACTGTATTGCTTCTATCCATCGCTGCTGAACTATGCAGAGGACTGAAATGAATGCACATTAGCGGAATGCAAAATGTAAATGAACCTAATTTGAAACTAGGAGAAACAAAATTGTAGAGAGTTAATTGCCTCGTTTATGTAGGGTGATTGGAATAGGACTTCTTGCTCAAAGGCACACCATAGCTTGGAACTTTTACATGTTTTTAAAAAAAGCTATACACTGGAGTTTTAATGGAAGGAGTAGAGTGATTTGGGTGCTTTTGAGGACATTCTGGCTTGCTGACTAAACACCAAGGACTCAAAATATGAGTATTATCCTGGTGAATTCATGATTTGAATTTTAACTTTTTATTTTGTGAGGAAGATTTGCCCTGAGCTAACATCTGTTGCCAATCTTCCTCTTTTTTTTTTTTTTTTTGTTCTTGAGGATGATTGTGGCTGAGCTAACATCTGTGCCAGTCTTCCTCTATTTTATGTGGGAGGTGACCACAGCATGGCTTGACGAGCTTTGCTAGGTCTGCACCCAGGATCTGAACCTGCCAACCCTGTGCCAGCAAAGCCAAGCGCACAAACTTAACTACTATGTCACGGGGCTTTCCCCTGAATTTTAACTTTTTAGGCACTATGCTATTTATTCAGAATAGATAAAGAAAATGAAAGAATAACTATCTCTAGAAGACTTTGAGTTAAAAAAAAGAATATGTATTGTTGTGGACAGAATTGTGTGCCTCCCAAATTCATATGTTGAAGCTCTAACTCCCAATACCTCAGAATGTGACTATACTTAGGGACAGTCTCTAAAGAGGTGATTAAGTTAGAATGAGGCCATTAGGATGGGGCCCTAATCCAATAGGTCTGGTTTCTTTATAATAAGAAAAGATTCCAGGGTTGCTTGTGTGTAGAGAAAGGGCACGCGAGGACGCAGAGAGAAGGTGGCCATCTGGGAGCCAAGAAGAGAGGCCTTGGAAGAAACCAAACCTGCTGTATTTTTTTTAAAGATTGGCACCTGAGCTAACATCTGTTGCCAATCTTCTTCCTTTTTTTTCCTTCTCCACAAAGCCCCCCAGTACATAGTTGTATATTCTAGTTGTAGGTCCTTCTAGCTGTGCAATGTGGGGTGCCACCTCAGCATGGCTTGATGAGCGGTGCCACGTCTGCACCCAGGACCCGAACCAGCAAAACCCGGGGCCGAGGAAGCAGAGCACGTGAACTTAACCGATTGGCAACGGCACCAGCCCCCTTGCTGTATTGTTGATCTTGTGCTTCTGGCCTCCAGAACCGTAGGAAGCTAAGTTTCTGTTGTTTAAGCCACCCGGTCTGTGGCATTTGGTTATGGCAGCCTGAGCAAAGTAATATATGTATTAATTGTGGCAAAATGAGATAAATAAATATGAAATAGATCAGATCTTGTATTTTCTGACTAGCACTTTTCTCTATAAAATAAATTTACACAGGCAGTAAGACAATAAACAGAAAACAGGCTCTTAGTTATGTAGTTAATTAAGACTTTCGTACCAGGATAGCTCAGTTTTGGACTCACAAATCCAGATCCAATACCTGATGCAAGTCAGTAATGTTTGGAGAAATGAAAATATGAAAGATCTCAGAAGAGATTTTCTTACTAAATGTAGTCAAATTAAATAACTGTACTATCATCTTCATATTGTTTTGGCTTTTCATTTAGTGCGTATGTTTTTTCTGGCCTGAGTTTGGATGTGTGTGAAAATGGGCTGTGATATGATTTTCTAATACTTTTAATAGGCAAAATAAAAAGAGTAAACTTTGTTCTTGCTCCCTTATTTAATTTGTTCCTGTGTATCAGGATTTCCTTTGGATTTAGTTTTCTCATGTACAAATGCTCACGGGTAACAGTAAAAAATTAGGTCCTTTTTATTTTCCTGGTCTTTCACCCAAAACATGTAAATTTATCCTCAAATGATTCTAATATGATTCATTTCATTTTTCTGGATACAAAAAATCAGGGACATATTAATAACAAAAAGCTTTTTAATGAGACATATATCTTTCTACAATGAGACTTCTTTGTTGGGTAATTTCATATACATTTCATTGTTCCTAATTGTATCACACGACAACCTTTGGCTATAAGATGTCCAGTCTCTTTAGAAGAAGGAGTTAAGGGAAAGATGGTTGGTGAGGGTTTTGGGTAGTCAATGGACACATTGGGTCAGCCAATCCGTGAAATAAAATAGCCTGTAAAAACCTATCCCAATGAGTCTAATCTCCCCAGGAGACGCATTCCTGCTAATGGGACCCGTTGATTTCTTTGCCTAGGGTGAACACTCCCACTGAAGTTGTCTCTCTAGATGTAGCTCAGTCTACATGATATTTTCTATCTTTACATAAGTAAAGATATTTTTAGGGTTAAAGCAAATGTTACTGGGGTAAGGAGTCATTCTCCTTTGTTAAACCCGAGTTCCATTGTTGCTACCGAGATTCTTCATTTATTGAGTTGGTTATGTGTTGTAAGATTGTCCATCTAAGTGTAACGACGGCCTACACACTGTGAAGTGTATAAGATTTTGCCTACTTGTGATCTAAGAAGTTAGCCAGACACAGTTTTAAGGACTTTATAGAATATACAAAACTCCTGGGTGACAGACTGAGGACAGTTTATTTCTAACTACAAAAGTGGTCACCCCACTAGCTGCATTCTTTTGCACTGGTTCCTCAAGCAATTTTCAGTTTCCCCAGAGTGACACAAGAGGGCCAGGAGACAACCACATATGCCATGAGTTTGTTAAAGGACAAGAATGGTGAGCTTAGGGGACTGGAATATTTCATAATGGTCAGCAAGCATGCTTGCCCTTTGCTCTGCAGTGAGTCACTACCATTTAAGGTTATTGGCAATACAAACATCTACAGAAAGATTGTCCAGATCAAAGGGCAGTTAGAGCCCTGTGGGTAAATATATCCTAATCTAAGAGATGAACCAGACATCTTAAGGGGTTGCTAGGAAACGAAAATCAATGGAGACAAGAAACTCCTACACTAACAAGGGCCCAAATAAATTAAATGCGTGTTTCTTAATGTTTATGAGTATAATGTTTAAATTTTTTTTTTTTTTTTTTTAGTGACGAAGATTGGCCCTGAGCTAACATCTGTTGCCAATCTTCCTCTTTTTGTTTGAGGAAGATGATCTCTGAACTAACATCTCTGCCAATCTTTTTCTACTTTGTATATGGCATGCCGCCACAGCATGGCTTAAGGAGTGGTGTGTAGGTCTGCACCCAGGATCTTAACCTGTGAACCCCGGGCTGACAAAGCAGAGTGCACAACCTTAACAACTAGGCCACTGTGCTGGTCCCCTTGTTTAATCTTTTAAGAACAGAAAGAAAGCATCTCTTCAGGAAGGAAAAGAGAACAATAATATTTACAAGCTGTGTAAGGATAATTACTTATTTCCCATAACTGCTATCCTTAATTCAATGTACAAATACATTCTCTTGTACATAGAATAATTTGCAGCTACTGCTTTACAGTTCGATGCAATGACAAGCTAAGTGAAATTCTACTAAATAGCTAGATGCAAGAAACCCTTTATAACAGAAACTAACATTTACTTTTCGTATAACTGGAAATAAAAACATTTAAATATAAGAATATACCTTTATTTAAAATTATGAAAGCAAAATCACATGTTACTTTAATAGAGATACCTCAATGAAATACTTTCTTAGAAGAAAAAAGCTATTTTCAAGATCCCTGGTTGCCTGCTGGGAACTGAGCTCTTGGAACGCTCCGTCTGATAAATGTTTTTTGAAAGCTTGAGGCCTGAGTCATGCTGTTCTAGTTTGTCCAGATAGTTTATGCTTAACACTGTGATTTCTGGTGAACATCTGCTTTGTCTCCAAGGGCCTGGAACTTGAGTTACTGAGGGCACTCACCCAGGGACTGTACATAGCCATGACTAACCCCCAATTTAAACTCTGCACATCCAAGTTCAGATGAGTTTCCCTGGTTGGCAACACTTTACATGTATTGTCACACCCCGTTGCTGGAGGAAATAAGTGTGTTCTCTGCAACTCCATGGGGGGAAGAGGGCTTGGTTTCCTCTGGACTTTGTGCCTGGAAGTTTATGCCTGGTTCCCACCAGGCTTTGCCCTCCGTGTCTTTTCCCTTGGCTGATTCTAGTCCGTATCCTTTAGTTTTAATAAACTGTAACCATGAATAGAACGACTTCTGAGTCCTATGAGTCTTTCTAGCAAATCATCGAGGCTGACAGTGGTCTTGGTGACCCGTGACACACACCTCAAACTCCGGGGCTGTAATGCAGAGTGGCCCAGGTTATGGTGGTACATAGTGAGTCTGTCCCAGTTGAGGAACACTGAGTTTAAGAGACTGTGATCTTTTAAAGAGGCTACAGCAATTCTGTCCAACTATTGCCCTGAAGCAGTACATTGTCTTTATTTTCTTGTTCTGGAAGCAAATTGGCACCCTGTCCTTGAGGGAGACAATAGTCCTATCTTCTAAAGCTATTTGCTATCCTTTTAAAAAGGATAGTCTGGAAAAAAAACCTGTTATAGCTTGTGACAAACACACCATAAGGTGACCATAATTACCTCCTCTTGACTTGGACAGGGTCTGTGACTTTCTTCTAACCAATATAACGTGGCAAAGGTGATAGGGCATCACTCCCTAGATTTGGTGGCAAAATATACAACACATGCAGTGTATATATGTTCTATGTTATGTTATACAGTAGTCTCCCCTTATTCGTGGTTTTGCTTTCCACAGTTTCAGTTAGCTGTGGCCAACTGTGGTCTGTAAATATTAAATGGAAAATTCCAGATATAAACAATTCATGAGTTTTAAATTACTCACTGTTCTGAGTAGCATGATGGAATCTCATGCTGTCCCACTAAGACGTTACCCAGGACTTGAATCATGCCTTTTTCCAGGGTATCCAAGCTGTGTAACTGTATAGTACCCACCCATTAGTTGCTCAGTAGCCATCTCGGTTATCAGATCGACGGTCACAGTATCACAGTGCTTGTGTTCAAGTAACCCTTATTTTACTTAATAATGGTCCCAAAGCACAAGAGTAGTAATGCTGGCAATTCGAATACACCAAAGAGAAACCTTTTACTTAAAGTGTTTCCCTTAAGAGAAAAGCTAAAAGTTCTCTCCTCAAGGAGGGAAAAAAAAATCATATACTGAGATTGCTAAGATCTACAGTAAGAACAAATCTTCTATACATGCAACTGTGAAGAAGGAAAAAGAAATCCACACTAGTGTTGCGGTTGTACCTCAAATATGTATGTATAGGAAAAAAAGATAGTGCATGTGGGATTCGGTACTATCCGTGGTTTCACGCATCCACTGGGGGTCTTGGAACATATCCTCTGTGGATAAGGGGGAACTACTGTACATTATATGTTGTATGTAATATATTAAATGATATTTACTATTCTTATATATTATATATCTATTATATATTACACATTCCATATCATGTTATACAATATATAATTATTATATTATAAATTATATTGTTATAAGTTATATGCTGTTTGACAAATGATATATATATATATATATGACTCTTTTTTTTTCTTTAAAGATTGGCACCTGAGCTAACATCCATTTCCAATCTTCTTCCTTTTTTTTCCTTCTTCTCCCCAAAGCCCTCTGGTACATAGTTGTATATTCTAGCTGTAGGTCCTTCTGGCTGTGCTGTATGGGACGCTGCCTTAGCATGGCTTGATGAGCAGGGCTATGTCCACGCCCAGGATGTGAACCAGCAAAACCCTGGGACCCTGAAGCGGAGTGTGCAAACTTAACCACTCAGCCACAGGGCCAGCTCTGACTCCATCTTGATAGCATGTGTCACAGAAAAACTTTCCTGCTGACCATGAAGACGCAACCTGCTGTATTATGAATGACTTGCGGAAAAGGTCATGTGACAAGTAACTAGGTCATGAGGAGAACCTCCAACCTACAGCTGGGACCCTCAGTCATACAGCTACAGGAAAATGGATCTGCCAGCAACCCGAATGAGCTGGAAGCAGTCATCTCTTGCTGAACCTCCAGAGAGAGGCCTGGCCAACACCTTGACAGCAGACTTGTGAAACCCTGAGCAGACGACTCAGCTTAGCAGGGCCTGGACTCCTGACTCATAGAAAATCAGTGATAAGAAATGTATGTTCTTTTAAGCTGCAAATCTGTTGTAATTTATTCACAGTAAGAGATAACTAATGCAATGTCTTTGTCAGAAGAGATGCAGAAACCTCAGAGGTCCATGAAGTATTCCCTCCCAACATTGTACTGGGGCTTTCTCAGTACATATCACATAAAAGTAAATAACTTTTCCAATGAAGTAATGAATCATCAAATTCAACAAGGCAATTGCAATAGGCCCCTAAGAGTATAATTATTTCTGTCTTTTCCTTTTTTTTTATTTTTAAAGATTTTTTTTTTTCCTTTTTCTTCCCAAAGCCCCCCCAGTACATAGTTGTATATTCTTTGTTGTGGATCCTTCTAGTTGTTGCATGTGGGATGCTGCCTCAGCGTGGTTTGATGAGCAGTGCCATGTCCGCGCCCCGGATTCGAACCAACGAAACACTGGGCCGCCTGCAGCGGAGCGCGCGAACTTAACCACTCAACCACGGGGACAGCCCCTGTCTTTTCCTTTTTTTCACACAAGTGTTGTAATAACTGTTTTTTACAAGTGTTGATAGTACATAATATCAAAATGAATGGATAAAGCCTTAAAGAGTTTAAAGACTAGTAGCAGATGTAAAATACTGATTTATAATCCAGTTGTCTCTTCCTTTTCTGGGAAAGTCTCAGCTCCACATGTAGCTAAACATGCTCCCCATATACAATTGTATAATGGTCCAACTCAAACTTTTTTTCAGAAAATTTGATGGACTGAGTACACATAAAGAGAAAAATTTCATTTTTCTTAGCATCAAAATTTCCCACTACTCTTCCACTCCATTCCCATAATAAAAAATAAAAATGTTGGAGGTGATACCGCATTTGAGTAACTTAGGACGTGTTGCATAATCAATTGAAAGCTTTCCTAGAATCCTGGGTTTTTCCGGTAACCAACTTTTGTTTTCCTCCTAGGCATATGCAAGCTGAAAGATAGCATTGAATTATTTAGGAAGGAAGAGCAGCTTTAGATGTTATTTGTGGACAGGGAAATGGAAAGGTAGAAGGTAATGTAATTTGTTCACAGTAAGAGATAACTAATGCAATGCCTTTGTCAGAGAGACTCAGAAACATCAGAGGTCCATGAAGTATTCTTTCCCAACATCTCTTGAGAGAACATCTCTTGAGAAAAGAACAGAGATTATTAATATCTGTCTATGTACCTATCTAAACACCTATCAACTATATTATGATGTCGCATGATGTACAAGTGAAATAATTTTTCATGAATTCTTTGACATTTCAGCACAATCTATAATTCTGGGTATGATTTCTTAAGATTAGTTTTTAGTCATCTAACCTTAGCAAGAATAGATTACTAGCTAAGGGTTACTTTCACAAGGTCAGAGCAGAGTGAAAAAACCAAGGGTTCTGTTGGGAGCCTAGATACATCTGAACCGTAATTTTAATGTGATTTAAATTTACATGTCTATCTTTTATCAGATAAATGATAAACTTCTTTGGAACTTTTTAGGACAATAGGTGCAGGTGTTATTCATGTCTGTATGTGTTGCACTTGACACAACACCCTGCGTAGTGGCAGGCATATAACAAGTACTCTGTTTTCCTTTTTAAAGTAATTTATACATATATAATTTTTGTAATTTTATAATTTTTTTTAAATTTTTTGTTTGGCTGAGGAAGATTTGCCCCGAGCTAACATCTGTTGCCAATCTTCCTCTTTTTGCCTGAGGAAGATTTGCTCTGAGCTGACATCTGTGCCAATCTTCTTCCACTTTGTATGTGGGTCATTGCCACAGCATGGCCACTGATGAGAGGCGTGGGTCTGCCCCGGGAACCAAACTTGGGGTGCCTAAACAGAGTGCACTGAACTTAACCACTAGGATACTGCACAGGCCCCATTGATTGTTTTATTTTAAATAAAAAGATAGATGAGGACTTTACAATCAGCTTCCAATAGAAGTGCTATGGCCAGAGACTAGATGAAGGCTAGTTTTTGTCCTCTACATAGATCGACTTCCACGAGTTTTCTTTTGCTTTTCTAAATCTTGTTTATAAATATTTAATAAATTGAGGGATTTAGTTATCATGTCTTATTAGGAATAGCTAATTTCCCAAAGAACAAGTACAAATTGGATGCCTGAGATCTTGCCAAATATGTACTATTGTTTTGGTTCATTTAAAACAGGTATATTACCATGTGGTGGAAAGTAAAATAATTAAGAGTATACTGAAGTCTGGGTGGTATCAGTACTAAAATATGCAAGAGTCAACAAAAATGCATGTGATAAATCAAATCACCTGTCAGTGATTTCATTGAATTAATTTTTAAATTTTAAAAACAATATTTACATGAAATAAAATTTTCAGTACATTATCACAAATTTAATATTTTGCTTTGTTTGCATTGGCAACCAAAACAGAATCACACTAACTACTGAGGTGAGGGCACTGGCTGCCCTCAAAGAAACAGCAAAACAGCGTATATGTCTGTAAAGAGACTCCACTACGGAATGTATTCACTCGTGGGGATACAAAATGCAGACTCTTCATTATAGTCATGATATAAAACAATGAAAGATTTATTTTAGTTGGTATTTCTGAGTAATGTCTTATTAAAATCTAAGTATCATAGGCATTATAGCTTGACTGAGGTTTTAAAAAATTGAGTGAACAACGTGTAAACATTGTATGCATGAGATAAATGCTGTATCATAAATTATGAAAAAATATATGTTATGTAATAAATTATACATTAGATTGTATGCTGTATTATAAATTATACATGACTTTATACAAATATGAATTACATATGTATTTCTCTTTGCTACTGCTGAATACTGATCACAGATGATTATCACTTCTATATGACATAAATCCATATAAGATATCTGTGACAAAACTTCAAGCAGTAGAACACATTAATTATGCTTTTAGAAGTAGCAGTTTTTAAACCAAAGAGTTTATATTACGTAAACAATTTACCATAGAGCAGAGACAGAAATCAGAAAATGAAATTTGTAAAACAAACTACAGGATGTTTATTAAGCCTGTGTGGTTACAATACTTGGTTGCAAGTCATCAAAACCCACTAAAACCATTTCAATTATAAAAGGAATTTCATGAAAAGAAAATGGGATTTAGGCTCCAGAACAACTCCAGGAACCTCAAGAAAAAGATGTTTGGACTAGAAAGCCCAGAGAAAATTTTAAAACCAGGATACTCTGGCTGTGTCTCAACTCCAGCCACTGCAGGAATTTCAAGTCTGGTTAAATGATCTATTCTTCAAAAAATCAGTTGCAGCAAAAGGAGCAGTAACTTAGTAAAATAGCCAGTGAGATTGTTCCACCGGGTTTATCAAGTTTTTATTTCAGTGTGTTTGCTTTTTATGTGTTATTAACTTTTGGCCATATAGATAAGCAAAAAATTCCAGAAACTACTTTTTCCTGTGTAGATACATGGGCATAATAAATAAAAAGTTCAATTTCTTTTTTGAGAAATGCAAAAATGGGAATTAAGAGTGTTCATAGGCAGAATAACTAAAATGTTTTGAAAAAAGTCAGTGAGAACTAAAATTTATTAGCCAGGAAAATTTATGACAAAGATGGTTAAAATCTCTTTTGGTTTAGCTCATTATTTTTAAGAAGACATTCTATATATTGTTGTAATTTCAAGGATCATGGAAAAGTGAAGTTAACTAAGTAAATCCCCTAATTACACAGTTGAAGAAACTGAACCTCATAGAAATGAAATGGTTTGACTCTGGTCATCCAAGTAGTTAATAAGAGGGACATCAATAAAGGATGTATTTGTCTGGTTTGGTGGGAAAAATATGTATATATATACACACACATATGTACATATATACATGTGTGTATAAATGTATATACATTAATATCTTCTCTCTAGCAGTTTTGTTTACATTTGAATATTTACACAAATAAGCTCTACACAGGACCAATATTTTGTTTAGAATGTTCAATTTGAAGAACATTCCACTATGTTTACCATTTTATATCCTTTCCAAGTTTATCTCATTATTCTCTGTTGGTCTGTCTCTATTTATCTATCTATCTATTTATCTATCTATCCATTTTCCTATATATCTATGTATGCCGTCATCATATTAGACAAATAGTATGACATGTAGTGCAATCATATAGATGAAAAAAGATAAATATATAAATATAGGAATTGAGAGAACTATGAGCTTATCTTATTCAATTATTTTAAAAATCTTAAAAAAGCTTGTTTTAAAATTTCTTTGCACAATGTATGAATATTTTTTATTAGTTTTTGAGTATCAAATACGTGCCTTTAACAATAAGTTGTACGATTTTTTTTTCATCTATTGCATTTCTCATACACCAAAATCAGCCTCAGCCATTCCCTAAATTAACCTATGTTAACAAAATTTAATGTATCCTAATAACTATCTTTGTATTCTTATTTTTTTCTCAGTACTCAAATTATCTAATGCAAATAAGCATGTGAAATATACATGTGTACAGTCATACACACATACGTGTGTATCTATCTATACACACATACATATATGTATATAACCCCACATACACAGTCGGTTCCTGTTATCTGTGGTAGTTATGTTCTATAAAACCGACCTGAACACTGAATTAAGGAATACTGAACATATCTTCTAGGTGAAATAGAGAGTTGGGTTCCTACCAGCCTCCGGTCACAATACTTTTGTCAACCAATCAGTACATAGCCTTGTTTTATGTGTGTTTGAAGACATCTTATTTTATTTATATAGTTGACTCATTAACAGTGAACTCATGGCCAACAGCACTATACCTCATATCTGAAAAAGCTTATCGAACACACTCTGTAAGGCACATCACAACCATCTTTCACTTTGGAAATCTTGCACTTTTGCAACTACACTTGAGTGCCATTTGCAACAGTGAAATCACTAAATGAAGTAGACTAGTTCAAGAAACATGGTCCTAAATAGACATTGAAAAGGACATTTGTTTATAGTATGAGACTGAAACGAGAAATCAGAGTGTCACTTTGTTAGACCTCAATAGGGAAGGTGTGTATCTGGTAACTCAAATTTTTCAGTTTTGCACGTCTGTGAATGACTCTGCAAGTACTTGTAAGTATTGATTTGAAGGTTAAAATAAATTTTAGTCAGTAGATGAATCAAAAAATATGGAATCTGCAAATAATGAGGATTGATTATATATGAATCACATATATACACACGTTCTCTGTTACACATATACTCACATACGTAAGTATATATAGTATTTTGTGTGGTTTTTATTTTGAGGAAGGTTAGCCCTGAGTTAACACCTGCCGCCAATCCTTCTCTTTTTTGCTGAGGAAGATCAGCCCTGAGCTAACATCCATACCCATCTTCCTCTACTTTACATGTGGGACACCTACCACAGCATGGCTTGACAAGCAGTGTGTAGGTCCCCACCTGGGATCTGAACCGGCACACTCCGGGCACTGAAGTGGAAAGTGCAAACTTAATCCCTGCTCCACTGGGCTTGCCCCTTTTGTCTTTTTATAATATAGAAATGGATGGATTTTTAGCAGAATTGCTAGTTGAAGGGCATATATACATATTTTTTTTTTTTTTGCTTAAATAGATTTTACCTTCCCAGCAAGCAGTAGTTAGTATATCTCTTTTAAATTTGTTCAAGATTGACGGAATAATATAGTCCTACCTTAATTTGTATTATCCTAGTAGGAAATTTGAGTATCTTTTCATATGTTTGTTTGACTTTTAAATTTGATAGTTTATATTTATTTATTCATATTCTTTGAACATGTTTTTCTATTTGACTATTTCTTTTCTCCCAATTTGTGAGAACTCAATGTGATATTGACAGTATTCCTTTGTCTATAATCTACATAACTAGTAAATTTTGATATATTTTGCATTTATTGATTTTGGTTTTGATATATTGTGCCACACAATGGTTTTAATTTTTATGTAGTGCAAATGCAAATACATTTATTCTGGAATATTGGTCTTCATTACTCCAGGATTATTAATATATATTCTTAGATTTTCTAGATTTATTGCATCAATGAATACAGACAAGAAAAAATTCCCAAGAAATGTCTGCATTCTCTAGTCAAATGATCAGGAGAGATAACCCAAGAAATCAGAAAAGCTTTATAAAATAACTATTTTACTACAGCCAAACAGCATAGAAAAATATCTGGCTTCATCTCTATTTGCAATAGCTAAGGCCAAATAGTGAGCCTAGACTTCTACCTTTAATAGACTATAATGAAGTAAACCAATGCCTCTACTGGAACAGTCTTAGAGAAGGGTAAACAGGGAGCCGGGACTTTCATGCTTGCCGGAGTATAACTTCCTTTCTCCCTTACCCCTTTACTTCTGCTGGTGTTAGTGGAGACCAAGTAGGGACTTGGACATCCATCCTCAACTTCATTGGAGGAAGCATACGGTTTTCAAGAGATGGTCCTACAGCAACTGGACATTCATTGGAGAAGAAAAAGTTCCTTGACTTAAGTTTCACAGCTTATAAAAAATTGAACTCAAAATGGATCACAGACCTAAATGTAACTTTCAAAACTATGAGACTTTTAGAAAAAAATGGGAGAAAATCTTTGGAGTCTAAGACCAGAAAGAGAGTTCTTTGACTTGACTTCAAAAGCACAATCTGTAAAAAGAAAATATTGGTAAATTGGACTTGCTCTGTGAAAGACTCCATTAAAATGATGGGGAAAAAAGCTACATACTGGGAGAAAATATTTGCAAACCGCATTCTGACAGAAGACTAGTATCTAAAGTCTATAAAGAACTAAAATAAACTCAACAGTAAAAACCAAACCAAACAATCAGAAAGCGAGCAAAAGGCATAAAGAGGCATTTCACTGAAGAGAATATACAGATGCAGATTAAAATCGTAATAAGATGTCACTACACATCTATCAGAATGACTAAACTAAAGAAAGAAAATAGTGACAACACCAAACGTTGGAAAAGGTGGAAAGAAACTGAAATACAGTGCTGGTGAAATGTAAAGTGGACAGATATTCTAGAAAGTAGGCAGATTTTTTTGGAAAAAAACAATAACAACGACACACACACACAAAAATCATGCAACTACCAAACAACCCAGAAATTGCACTCTTGGCCATTTAACCCAGATAAATGAAAATTTATGTTTACACAAAAACCTGTACATGAAAGTTCATAGCAGGTTTTATGTGGTGGCCAAAAACTGGCAACAATTCAGTTGTCCTTCAAAAGGTGAATGTTTACACAAACTGTGGTATATCCATATCATGGAGTATTACTAGAGAATAAAAAGAATTGAACTATGGATGTACACAACCTGCATCAATCTCCAGAGAGTTATGCTAAATGAAAAAAGCCAAAAGATTCTGTTCTATAATTCTTTTTTTTTTAAGGATTTAAAATTTTTTTTTTCCTTGTTCTCCTCAAAGCCCCCCCCGGTACATAGTTGTATATTCTTCGTTGTGGGTCCTTCTAGTTGTGGCATGTGGGACGCTGCCTCAGCGTGGTTTGATGAGCAGCACCATGTCTACGCCCAGGATTTGAACCAACAAAACACTGGGCCGCCTGCAGCGGAGTGCGCAATCTTAACCACTCGGCCACGGGGCCAGCCCCTGTTCTGTAATCCTTAAAAGGACTAAATTGTATAAATAGAGAACAGATCAGTGGCTGAGATTAAGGAGATCCTTATTCATTTGTGTTTTTAGATATAGATGAACTAAGACATCTCTTGTGATTTCTAAATCCTGTTATCCATACTTTTGTGTAATCCTCGTCTCTTAAATAGGAGTGGGATCTCTAATTTGTTGTTACCAATAGAATATGCCAAAATGATGGAATACTTCTCCTTGAATTATGTCATAGTATATGGCAGGGGTGAAGAAACTTGGTATATGCAATAGCGGCCCCTAATAAGTTGACTTAAAATCAATCAAGTGGGAGATTATAAACGAGGTTGGGAAAACTGGACAGCCATGTCCAGAAAAATGAAAGTAAAACATTACTTGCACCATGCGCAAAAATTGACTCAAAATGGACTAAAGACTTGACTGTAAGACCTGAAACTATAAAAATCTTAAAATATAGGCAGTACACTCTTTGACATTGGTCTTAACAGCAATTTTTTGAATACTGTGTCTACTCAGGCAAGAGAAACAAAAGAAAAAATAAACAAGTGGGATTATATCAGACTGAAAAGCTTCTGAAAGGCAAAGGAAACCATCAAAAAAATGAAAAGATAACCCACCAACTGGGAGAAAATATTTGCAAATCATATGTCTGACAATGGGTTAATCTCCAAAATATATAAAGAATTCACACAATAAAAAAAATTGAACAACCTGATCAAAAATGGGTAGAGGATATAAACAGACATTTTTCCAAAGAAGTATAGAGATGTCCAACAGGCACATGAAAAGATGTTCCACATCACTAATTATTAGGGAAATGCAAATCAAAACTACAATGAGCTATCGCCTCACACCCATCAAAATGGTTATAATTACCATGACAAGAAATAACAAGTGTTGGAGGGGTTGTGGAGAAAAGGGACCCCTCATACACTGGTGGTGGGAATGCAAACTGGTGCAGCCACTATGGAAGATAGTATGGAGATTTGTCAAAAAATTAAAAATAGGAATACCATATGATCCAGCTATTCTACCACTGGGTATTTATCCAAAGAACATGAAATCAATAATTCAAAAAGATATATGCACTTCTAGGTTCACTGCAGCCTTATTTACAATAGCCAAGACATGGAAGCAACCTAAGTGCCCATCAATGGATGAATGGATAAAGACGTCATGTATATATACAATGGAATACAACTCAGCTATTAAAAAAAGACAAAATCGTACCATTTATGACAATATGGATGGACCTTGAGGGTATGATCCTAAGCAAAATAAGTCACACAGACAGAGATACAAACACCATATGATTTCACTCATATGTGGAAGATAAACACATAGATAAGGAGAACAGACTAGAGGTTACTAGAGGTGAATAGGATGGGGGAGGGCAAAAGGAGTAAAGGGACACATATGTACAGTGACAGATAAAAACTGAACTATTGGTGGTGAGCTTGCTGCGGTTTATACAGAAACTGAAATATAGTGATGTACACCTGAAATTTACACAATATTGTAAGCCTATATGACCGCAATAAAATAATTTTCTTTCTTTCTTTTGAGGAAGATTGGCCCTGAGCTGACATCTGTCACCAATCCTCTTCTTTTTACTGAAGAAGACTATCCCTGAGCTAACATCTGTGCCCATTTTCCTCTGCTTTATATGTAGGATGCCTGCCACAGTATGGCTTGCCAAGCAGTGTGTACATCCACACCCGAGATCTGAACCAGTGAACCCCGGGCCACCAAAGAGGAATGTGTGAACTTAACCACTGCACCACCAGGCCAGCCCCTCAATAAAATAATTTTAAACAATGGGAGATTATCTTCGATGGGCCTGACCTAATCAGATGAACTCTCTAATAGGTTTACATATCTGAAACACTCTTCTGTGCTGGCTTTGAAGAAGCAGTTGCTATTTGTTCTACAGCTGTAAGGAAATAAGTTCTGCCAATAGCTGTGTGACCTTGGAAGAAGACCTGAGTCTCAGATGAGAATATAGATGAGATATAGCCTTGAGGTGAGGCAGAGGCCCCAGTCAAGCTGTATTCAGACTTCTGATCATCTGAGACTGGGAGATAGTAAATGTATGCTGTTTTAAGCTATCAAATTTGCCATAATTTATAATGCAGCAATAGAATACTAATACAATAGATAGAGAGTTAGTTATTTTTCACTATTGCTTTCTTTACTCTACCTCTTTCCTCAACCTGAATTCTCTTTTTGGTTTATTGGATCTTTGGTTAGTCTATTTTTGAAATGTTTACCTCAGAGAGTTTAAATTGGGGATGCGTTCTTTGGATCCCTTGCATATCCTCAATCTCTTTCACCCTGACTGGCGAGAGATTTCTTGACTGACTATACATATATATAGATTTCTCTTGACTGACTATACATGGATTCTTGAGTGGAGGCTCATTCCTTTAAGATCTCTGACTGTGTGTCTTCAGGACCCTCCAATGTTTCAGAAGCATTCAATCAACTTGCCACTTAACAAATATTTATTGACTTCAGTATTCCCAAGAAAATGTTTGTTTTAATTTTTGATTTAGTTAGCGCCTCCTCTCCATTAACTCATTCCCTCTTCCTGGAGATTCTGTATTTTACTTCAACAATTCAAGTGAAGATATTGTCTTCCTACTCAAGCTTACCGTTTCAGATGCTTCCAAGGTAGACTGTACTAAATTGGGTGTGTGGAACATAAGGCCAAGGAAACACAGAAATAAAAGAGTTAAAACCAATATCTAGACATATGGAATGGACAGCAAGAAAATCATTTAATATATTTATGAGCTTTATTGGAAACAGTATTACCAAAGAAACCAAGAAACTAAGTTAAAAACGTTTTTGGCTGTGACGGTTTGACTTCTGGAAAAATCATCAGACATCCAAACTTGCATCATGGAGAAGCGGGCTGTGAAAGTTGTGCAGCCCCCAGAGAAGGCAGAGTCCTCAAATACCACTTCAAATGTAACTATGGAACATCATAGGCAAGGAAGAACCTCCCCAAAATGGGACCACGGAAAACATGGACAATCTAGTTCCTTCCATTTGGCAGATCCTAGATCTAATAAAGAAATTCCTTCTGCTGCTAGGGCATAGGGTAATCGCAATGCCTGTCTGGCAGAATTTAATTATTCCTAAAGACCAGGGACTGCTAAGTATTTCCCAATTTATTTTTTTCCTTATTCTGAAGGGAGTTATTATTGGGCATATCATATCCCAGCTCTAACACTGTATGTCTGTGAATGCGTGTGTGTGTGTATGAATGCAAGTATAAGGGTCAAGGAAAAACAAGAATTCAATTTAGAGCACAGATGAATTTGTTTTAGAACAGCTAAAGGAGGAAGAGTTGTGTCAAATAATTCAGGGTGCAACCAAGTATTTTGCTCTTCTCTAGCCAAAGGAGATTCTCAAAATCATAGACGGTTTTGGAGCAGGACTATGACATGATCAGAACTGACCTTCCAGATTTATTGAACAGCTGTGTGCACAGATATGAGGAGAAGGGGCCTGGAGGGAGACTGAGCTAACTGATCTTCAAGGCAAAGTGTCACTTATATGTCTTAATTTCAAACCTTTGTCCAAGAAATGGTTAAAGAAATACTACATTTGTGAGATGAATTTAGACAGCAATGTGTATCTAAAAGCTGTGCCAAGATCTCCTAGGATAGTATAGTAGTTTCCCTTTGTATTGCTTTCAAATTATTTAACTTGTACTTGAACATCCATAGCTTTGTTTCATAACCACACAATATACAGAATATATGCATTTCCCTTTTTTGGCTCACCATAAGTTTAATAGTATCCTGATTTAAAAAAAAAAAAGCTTTTTCTATTTTCTTAGGATGAAATGGCTCTCTAATTTTATAATTTGGATTTTTTTGGAATTTGTATTCATTCTATATATATTTTCCTAATTTTATAAAGGGCAATAGCTCCTTCTAACCTTTTCTAAAGTAAAAAAATATTCTTGCTTTTGTGCTTCCACACGTAGCCAAGTTTCATCTTGGAATGAACGTGGGCTCTAGTGTCTGTCCTATTTTTCTGTACCTGCTTAACTAACTTCCCAAACTTGGTGGTTTAAAACACCATTTTATTATAGCTCTGATTTTGGGGAGCCAGGAATTCAAGCAGAGCTCAGCTCGGTGATTCTTCCGCCCCACATAGTGTTGACTGTGTCACTGTGTTACACAGCTGAAGACTGAGCTTCCCTGTAGGCTCTAAGACATTCACACATATGCCTGGTACTTTGAAGAGATGAGACACAGGCTAGTATCAGTTTAGTGCCTCTAGTTATCAGGGTTTCTCCAATGGTCTCTCCAGCAGGGGAACTGGAATTTTAAATGATGGCTCAGATAACCAAGAACAAGTGTTCTAAGAGCAGGAGGTGAGAATGGCCAATTTCTTGAGACCTAGGCCCAGGAACCTGGCAGAGCATCACTTTGACTGGTTCGGAAGTCACAGAGCCCAGATGCAAAGGGAAAGGATATGAACTTCACCTCTCAATAGGAGACATAGTAAAGAATTTGTGGCATCTTTAAAGTACCAGTGTCAGAAGTGAGTGTCAGCATCTTCAACAGCTAACTAGATTTTGACATTGAGCCTTGGGTTGATAGCTGGACGAATTGCTTTGTACAACACTAAATAACTCGTGTGAATTTACGTCAGTTTTATTTTCAGTTTTGCTAAGTAAAATGAGTCTTTGTATTTGCTTTTTTATTAAAGTGAAATTTATCAGTAGCTAACGTTAGGGTAAGTGATATAAAAAAATAAAATATCCTTGCCTAGTGAGTCAATTACAAGATCACTCTAAAAATATATTCAGATGAATATCTGTCCCCATCATCAATGTAGAATTAAGAAACTAATTTGTGAAAAAACCTTTAATTTCTCAGATTTTAGTTTCTTAATTCATAAAAAAATATAATTTACTCACTACATTGAGTTTTGGTGAAAGTTATATGACAATATATTTGTAAAAACAATACATCACCTTTCCCATGGAAAACGCTTATCACATCTGAGTATTTTTCCCTTTATCTTCACTCTACCCATGTACAGACATTATCTTACCTTGATCGTTTTGTGTTTTCTGAACTTCTACAAGTATATAAAACATTGATATTATTAATAAAAATATTTTTGCTTTTGCTCTTGTGTTAATATACTCTTACATTGTAAGTAGAGATCGGACCAGAAAAGATTGCAATATAGAAATCTCCTATGAAATATATGGTCAAAAAAATTTGAAATAAAATTAAGCAGTTACATTGCTTAAAGATTTTCTCCATCTGCTGTAAACCTAGTTATGGGACAAGGCAATTCCTCTAACTAATAGAAAATTGAATTATCTATCATGACCCTGGGAATGCAAATACAACAGCAATCAGACATTGTCTCAGTTATTAAAAAATATTTAATAGAGATAGCTCAAATAGGTCTACAGTGGATATAAACCACACAGATGGATATAAATCAAACTAAAATATCTATCATATCTCTTGTTCTAAAATAGGCAATGTACCTTTAAATGTATCAATACTGGATGACATGAGAATTGAAAAGTTCATGTAATACAATGACTCGAGATGAGAGCTGTTATATTCTCTGGTATGTTCTTCCTAACAAGCTTAGAGGAAATTAAATTTACAAGACAAGCTTTCTGTCTGTGAGTTTATCATTCTGCTATACAATTAAGATTGCAGATATCGTCTCTCTTCTTATTAAATCCTGTAAATGTGCCCGCAGGCTCCTGCAAAGGGAATATCCACAAAATGAGATCAAGAAATACATAAATAAGAAATGTGAGTTTAGTATTCATTACTCATGATTTCCAAAGTGTGCATGGAGAATGAGCAGAACATTTACATTCATTCTGCTTCACTAATATTGACCTAGCAGAATGTTTTCAACACAACATTGTGATGTCAGGGACTGTAGGCAAAAAGGAACTTCGAGATCACGGGCCCAAGACTTTCATTTTAAACGTGAAAAACAAAGAGACAAATAAAAATGAGCAAATAAGCAAACAAAATCTAGAGGGTCAGAAAAGGAAAACTATGTTGTGAAAATTCAGAGACCTAGTAAATAACAGAGCTGAAACTTGAATCTGAATATATAAGTTCCCAAGTTTGGAATTCTCTTTATTAACTCATTGCTAACTCTTATTCTGAAATGTAATTTACTTAGACTCTTACAACATACATTCCAATATTATAAACTGCCTTAATCCACTCTGATGATTGATATCAACTGATAATCTCACCACCTATATTTTCACAAGAACTAAGGTTTCTACACGTGTTAAATATATTATGAAATATATTAAATGTATATAAATATAGTTTTCTCCCATAATTTACAATGATAGAATTGCATTGCTCCAGTAGCAATTTCTCTTCTGGTCCTAAGAAGAAATTGGAATTGAATATTCAGATACTTTAATATAACATTCAACTAAAACAAGACTGAAAAGCAAACAGTAATCTCAGACTGCCCAGAGCCATGAAATGTAATTAGAGGGATGTTTTTAGGGAATTTTTGATGAAAGTGATTTATATGATATTTTAATATATTGTAATTAAATATACACGATTATGAACAAGACAAATTTGAATTATAACCCTTTCTTCCCTTACATTCAAAATGATACTTAACAGTTATTTAGCCTAGTTAATCCTTTATCTCATCATCTAAATGGGTAATTACATCCACCTCATGAGATTGTGTGTTCAGTGTATGTCCACGTGTGTGAGACAGACAAACAGACAGAAAAAGAGGGACAGAGATTGGAATTGCTTGCTCTCTGACCAGCACTTGCTACGTTTTGAGCTGGCTGCATGTTATGATGATTTAGTTAGATTAGAGTTGGGTAAGCTGGGCTTTGAGTCTTATCTTCATCACGTTGGAGCAGGTTATAACCTTGGGGGGTGAAAATTAATACCTTGAGTCTGTTTTCTTGTGGGAATAATAGAGATAATTATTGTACATATCTCTTTGGGTTTTTACAAGGATTAAAAACAGCATCTCATTTAAGATGGACTCAGAAAGGTTGATGCATACCAATATTATTCAGCAAATGGGAAGTATCTTAGAACCAAAACTCTCAGCCATCTTTATAGACGTTTGAGTTCTTGTTTAATTATCATTCTTTCTCAAAAATTATTCCTTCCATAAGGAATTAAGCATTTATCCTGTCAAGAAGAATAATTTTTTTATTTGTGTTACTATTTATAATTATTATTTGGATATACAAATATGTGTAGAATTGATAGCCGTATTCAAAACAGTATTTGAATTCACATTCATCCCATATAGAAAAATGAATGTCCTTCTGGTTCAAGTACCATATTTGCACTAAGTACCATTCATTACAATTATAGTTTATTTATAGAGAAGATTAAGTTGTATACATTAATAAAACAAAAAGTCTAGATGTGTTCATGGGAAGAAAAAATGGGAACTCTGAAAATCTTGTGGCGTTTTGAAGCAATACATGAAACTATAAGATATTAGTATATGAGCATTCAGTTCTAGTTGGCTTCCTGGAATTGTGATGAGCATAACTCAGATGTAGGGAACACTTGTTCATCCATTCAGCAAACAGGAATCAATGGCCTATTACATTCTAGGCAGTTTTCCAAATACTGAAAAACAAGAATGAATAACGTACAGAGCCTATTCTGAAGTGTCTTACAGATTTGTAAAGGAAATAGATAAGAAGCAGGTGTGATGGGAAACAGGGATAAGGGGCAAATGTCATATGAAAGGCCCTTTCTGAATTTACTGTGCCAACTTTGCTTAAGCAAGCAAGAAAAAGGTCTGATTGTGCAACCATGGTGACTTTTCCCTTTCATTCTCTGGGCAGTTAGATTGTTTCTGGGCATGTCAATTGGATGGAGAAGAGAATTGTATTCAAGGCAAATTGGGGGCCAGGAAGACTCTCCACTGTTTATCAGTAAAGGGAGTATCTCATCTTTGCCTCTGAGCTCCCCTCTGCATGTAGTGGGATCAGGCTGAGTAGCGAGGTAACTTGACAGTTCCCATTGAGGATAACAGGTTCTAACCACATTCTGTCACTACCTGGTACTGGAAATGTACATGTCTCTTACGTTAAATGTAAAGGGCCCTTTCCAGTGTCTTTCACATAAATATTCCATATGTGGTAATGATAATAATTATTCTCTCTGTCTTGAATTATTATTTTTTGATTCAAATTAAAATAGCTGACCTACCAAATTAATGGGATTGTCAAGAAGACTAAATAAGTAGGACCTTTTAAATTTTTATGTGCTTTATGGTCATAAAATATTTTTCCCATGTATTGTATTCAAATAAAGAGAATGTTGGAAGGACATGCTTTTCTCCATTTTAAATATGAAGATACTAAGACTAAGAGAAGTTCAGCTTCCTCTTTGAAGTGTTAGATCTAGGCATGTCTTCGACATTATAAACGAGTTGAGACTATGTTCTTCATTCTGCTGCCTTTTGTTAATTAAATGATAGGAAGTGTTTAAGAAAGTTAACGTGCCGTTTTTCATGATGGTTGTTTATTCATTCTTTCATCCAAGATTTATTGAAAACCAAAGTTTTCAGTATCAGAGTTCAACAGAAGAGAACAGCAACAAAAATCTCTGCACTCTAAGAGCTTTCATTGTGATTAGGGGACAAGGCAGCCACAGAAGAAAAAGAAGTCAAACAAAATGTTTAGTAAGTTAGATAGAGACGCTAAGGAGGAAAATTAACATTAAAGTAGAAAAAGGAAAGAAAGTGTGTTGGGAGTGGGAGTGAATTAAATAAAGGACGGTTAGGATCACTGATAAGGTGACACTTGAGACCTGCAGGAAGTGAGGAGCAGACCAGGAATGCTGACTGCAGGTAGAGGAAACTGTGAATGCAAAGCTCCAGAAGTGGCTATGTGCTGGTTGTTTTTAAGGAATAGTGAAGCAGACAGGGTCACAAGAACAATGAGGAAGAGAGATAAAAGTAGCAGAGAATTAGAAAGTTAAAAAATGAGAGTGAGGGTCCAGATATAGTTAGGCTTTTGATTTTTACTGAGTGAAATTTGAAAATGATGCAAGATTTTGAGTGAAATTTTAGAAGTCTAAATACATGTTAACAGATCATTCCAGCTGAAATATTATGTATAGAGTCTAGTCCTTATACAGAAAGAGAAGAAGGAGGTGTTCTGAGGCTAATGTAGGAATCAAGGCAAGAGAGGAGGGCAACACGAATTAAAATAGTCAAAGTTGTATATAGTCAGAAGTTAAAGCAAAACAAGTTTTTGGATTGACTAGATTGGGAGGGTGAGAAGAAAAAAGGAGGGAAGGACTGACTTTAGGGTTTGGAACTTGGTCATCTGTAAAAGTGAAATTAGCATTTGGTAGAAGGAGGGGCAGGAATGATGCCAAAGATCAGGAACTCGGTTTGGGGATTATTAAATATGAGATGCTGTCAGCAGGTCTGAGTATTTTTCTGGAGATTTTAAGGAAGAATCTATTTCATTGCCTTTTCCAGCTTCTAGGGGCATTTTTTGGCTCTTTACCGTCTTACTCCATCTTTAAAACCAGCAACAACATGTATTTCTGACCTTCCTGTGCTAGTCACATCTCTCTCTGACCACAGCCTGGAAAAGTTCTCCACTTTTAAGGACTCAAGTGCTTAGATTGGATCTACCTGGATAATCTCCCTTCTCAATGCTATTAGTCTTAGCCACATCTATAAAATCCCTTCACCCATTTAAGGTAAAATATTCTCACATTCCAGGGGTTAGGGCACAGACATCTTGGGGGGGGGGGTGATTTTTCTGTCTATCAATGGAGATACTGTTCTGTCTCAATGGAATTTACATTTGAGTCTGCAAGGATATTTCTATGTAGTGTGTGGGGACCTGGAATTGACCACCCCAAGATATGTCTCTGTGGCATGAGGATTATTTGAGGCTGATTGCTTTTGATAAACTGGGACAGGGAAGGAGGCTCTGAGGAATGGAACTCGCCCTTTGTTAGGACACGTTTACATCTGTAAGATAAATCTCTATCTGTAAAAGGTGCCTCCCTCTCTGTACCAGGAAGAAGAGAGGAGATGACCTTCTCTCTAAAAACTCTTAATCAATACCAAAGGCAAGGACATAAAATCTGCATTTTATTGTGCTTCTCTGGTAACCTCCTGTAACTGACTTCCCTCCCCCTCCCAACATTGGCATCTCCTTAAAGATTAAGCATCTTTCTTTAGGCTGGGAACCGATTGCAGCACTCATCTGTGACCACCCCCCCCCCCCCCCAGCCCGAGGCAACACACCTGCCACCCCGCGGTGTTCACTGGGACATCAGACCTATCTGTCATTTCCATCGAGTTCTGTGCTGACAGAGCGGCCTCATGACTATTGTAAAAGGGACATTTCAATCACATGTGAAACACCCTGTTTGGGGGTATATAACCACTATGTGCACCCCACTTCTTCGGGTGCCCTTTCTTCCTTCGGGAAGAAAGGCCCCGGGCCATGGTTCCTCATAAAGCTTTGTTTAATTTTCTCTTGCTATTCTGTCTCATGTGAATTTAATTCGTTCTCCAGCCAGACGAACCCACATTTGGGGAGAGGAAATGTCCTCCTCCCCTACAAGTGCATGATTACCATTAATTTTTGTGGAGTCTGCTAGCATGCCATAGCATTTGTATGTTAATCATATGGTTTTAGAATTCAAAAATGTGGTGGAAACTGACTATGGTGCTACATTAATGAGCAGGAGCAATATCAGTATCTACTTGGAGAACACTGTGGAACACTAGAGCATCAACAACTGCTTTAGGTGACGGAGTCATAATATTCAGTTTCACCAGTCATTTTCCTATATGGTAATTAATGACAGTTTTGCTGTTTCTATTTTTCGAGGGAACTGAGAGTCTCTAAGTGGAAAAAAGTCAAGAATTCTTAAAGCACTCTAAAGGACACCCATTTCACTGAGTGTGATGATGAGGAAGCTGTGACCTGGAGAGTGGTGAATTGTAGTAAAGGGAATGATGCCAGGTCATCAAGGAAAGGCAAAATTTCATCAAGGCACCTGGCTTATGTAAATGTACAATTCCTACACGAGACAGTGCTTCCTTAGAGGCCATGGCGTCTTTTTTCTAAAATAAAAAAGAACCCTCTCTACAAAGGTTGAGAGAGTTAAGGTCAGTTCACTATCCTATTCTCTAATTCCACTCTGATGTCAAATGTGCTTCCAATGTCCTAGCCCCTGACCTTGAGAAGTTTGTAATCTCTTGGAGACAAGTAATATCAAATAAGCAATTGGAATACTTTTAGATTACAGGCTATGGTGACTTTAAATTTGAAATAAGTTGAGGGAAGAGAAAGATCTAGAACAGGAATAATTAATCTTTGGATGCTTGAGATTTTGTTTATTTGAACACTTTTTCTCTATGGTCTGTTCAAAGAGAGGAAGGGATGTAGAAGTGCATCAGAGAGAAGGGATTCATTCTCACTATGCTGAAGGGTTTTCCATCTTGCCTAACCTTATGAAAGTTTCGTTTGTCTGCTATGGAACACCTCAGCAAGTTTATAAAAGAACTTTGGCCAGCACACTTGTCTTCGTCAACAGAGGCAGGTGACAGTCAAACAGCTTGTCTCCAAATTCTATCTTCCTGTCTGCTTTTCCTGCACTACTTTACATAGAGCTGTTGCTCAGGAACTTTCAGACAAGGCCAGCGTTTCAGGTTGACTCAAGTCAGTTTGGTTTTGACAACTCCTAAAAATGGTGGCTGCCAAAGTGAGAGTTGGGTGAGAGTTGGTCATTTTCCCAAAATCTTATCACCTACTAAATTCTGTTTTATATAAAAACAATCATTAAACAAATATTTATTATGAAGAAGTTTATTACAGCTTGTTCAATAAAAATGATGAAATTCCATCTTTCTGTTTTTCCCACTTTTCATGAAAAGTTTACTTGTGTCAGACACAATAATATTTTGAAAGGCAGATTTAGTTAACAGAACGAGGCAACCAGAACCCTATGAATCAACAGCTAGACTTAGACACATTTTGGAATAAACCCTGCACATCACCCTAAGGGTTCAGACCCCTAGGCTTGCTATATACTAGACTGAAAATGTATCAAAAATAATTTTGCCAATCCACATTTCCTGAATACCAACAATTTTACCAAAGAACACCTATTTCTAAAATTTGTTAAGATAATTAATAGGCTTCTGATATCAGAAATCAAAACCAATTTCTAAAATTTGCTATCAAAATTAACAAAGCTTTGGTGGTAAAGATAGTTAAAAAATTTATAACACTACCCTCTGAAGTGTGAGCTTTCTGATTGAATGCTAGGTTACTTCCCTGAAACTGTGGGAATTCCTCATTAGAGCAAATGACAGCCCTTTCAGTACAGATTGACGTGGATTTACACACATATACGTATACACAAACATAAATACGTCTCTCTATATTTTTATATACATAAACACAAATATATAAAATATATATACATATACACAAATATATACACACAAATATGCTGACATATTTTAAAATAAATTAGAAACAACTTAGCCTCCCTTAGCATTCATAACATAAGGATCCCTAAGCAACCCTTTCATTCAATATCTCATCATAAAAAAGCAGAGTATGAAAATTCACGTTGCAGATGGAGTTCTAGTAAACATTATGTAATCACAAATTCCATTTTTAAGTCCAATTTAATTCCAATTAAAGTATTCACTGAGAATTTCTTCCTTTCTTTTTCTGTGTAACTCTTCCTTGTCTCATTTCTTTCCTACTTTAAGACTCATTTAGTGCCTACTGTGTGCCTGATTCCATATTTTGGGAATTTGAAGGTAAAAGAGCATAATCTTGTCCCTCAAGGAATTCGAGTTGAGGAAATTGAGGCAAAGTATTTATACAACCATCTACAACTTATTGGCAATACACAAGATTAGTAGAGGAGCTAAGGTTGCCTGTGAATTTCAAAGAACTCTTCATAAACTAGTTGAAATTTGAAATCAATCTTGAAAAATGAGTGGTCAGTGAAGGTCAGTCGATATAGCAGGCAATGTATATGCAAAAGCATATAGATCGGAAAGAGCATGGTACATTTAGGAAACCACAAAACAGTTCACAATGTTCGTTGTGTAATGTAAGAAAATGTCAAGAGATCAAACTAAAAAAGTAAGCCAGGGCTGCCATTTCTGTATTTCAGGTTGATATCCCACTGTCTTTTTGACATTTTATGTGGATATCCAATAGTCTTCTCAAACTTATCATGTCCAGATCTGAGCTCTTCTGGAAATCTTCTCCCTCGCAGAAAATAGCTCTGTTCCTGTCATCTCTGACTCACAATTAGAGTCCTCCTCTTCATTTCTCTGTCTTTCACAGCCAATATTAGATCTACCAGTCACCAATACTGCCATCTTTTTCTCCTGACTAGTTTCCCAACTTTCATATTTGCTTCCATTCAGTTGTCCACATAGGACTCAAAAGACAATTCAGAACATGTAACTTCTATGCTTAAAATTTGATAGTGGGTTCTCTTATCACTCAAAGAAAAAGGCAAAGTTCTTGCACTGACTTGTAAGATCTTATAAGTTCTTACACTAACTTATAATACATAGTGCATTAAGCTTTACCTTTAATCAATGATATGGAAATACCTATTATTTTATCTCCTATTCAGACCTCCCCCAGAATTGCAAACTTGTACACTTCTAAATTCTACTGCTTACTATATAACTCCAGTAGAATCTCTAATAGTTTGTCAAATCCAATATCCAAATAACATTTGATTCTTAGCCTATCTCTTTCAAACTTTGCCTTTGCACTTTCCTTGTTTCAGTATATAAAACCACTATGCACCAATGGCTCTGGTCAATAACCTATGAGTGTGCCAACATCCTCATAGTTGAAGATGTAATCATTTCCTTTGTGGTTTAGTCAAATGGTCTTCTAACTAGTCTCTTTCCTTCTGTCTTCACCTAATCTGATCACTACATAGCAGACAGATTGAACTCTTAAAGATTTAAATCAGATAATATCCTTCCAAACTTTAAAGAAATCAAAGGTCCTCATTCCATTTAAAATAAGCTGAGGGCTCTCTACTATGATCTATAAATTCCAGTATGATCATTTCCTACCTCATTTCCATCTCATTTCATATGACTTCCTCTTTCTCATAGCATTCCAACAATGTTAACTATGTTTTATGAAAAAAACAATAATTTTGACTCTTTTAAAATGGTCATGTCTGTTTTATTGTCACTGATAAAAAAAAAATGAGACTACTCTTTTTAATAAAGCCTGGATAAACATGATCTTTATTTAGAGAAATGTTGGATTTGAAACACTTGCAGTCAGTGGCCTCCATTTAACATGTTTAAAACACTCTGAATGACTCACCTCTAAGCAGAAGGTGCTCCTTTCACTGTGATAACTCCTCAGCACATAGAAGAAGCTCAGATAAAATTTACTGGCAAAGCAGTTTTTTGTCTTTCATACTAAGAGGTAGACATGCTCCTTAAAAAGCAAAAATTGAGAGGATGAAAATACATCTATGTATATTATAACAGAAGTGTAACATTTTTCCCCCAATGATTAAGCACAAGCTTATTCATGCCAAGCCCTCATCATGAAATCACCCTCATTATAATTATTATTGGCATTTTTGGTGGATCATAATCATTATTCCAGTTATGTCTGAAAAAGAAGATGGAGTTTGAAAACTACTGACTATTAATGAATATTTTTTAAGCAGAACATTGCCAAAATACTGATAAATCTATTATATGAAGGATCTTGTGGAAGTTCAGAAATCTCTTGGATGACAAATCCTCCACATTTGAAACTGAAACTAGGCATGAGGGAACCTCAGCTTCCAGCTTGGACATTGCCATTGTCAGGAAGTGATATTGAATTAATTCCGTTGATGGGAATGTCCTGGTGGCACAGATAACATCACCTGGGCAGGCAGAGAAACTTCACATAATTTTCTCATGAAATATTATAAAAAAAACTTCTGTAATTCAGTGAATGCCAGAAACATTGGAAGAACTTTAAGTTGAATTATATGATAATGTAATATCTTTCACAAAAAGGAATTTTCTAAAGTAACTTTATTTTACCTTACAATCTGTCATCATAATTAAGGGATAATTATCATACACTGAAGCAAATCATAAGTTTCAATACATCTAAGGTCTTTCTCCGTCTTTCTTTTGATGTATCATTAAGTAACTGGAGCATGCTAACAACACATTTTAATTCTGTACTCTTTATTTCTTCATTGTTTCTATCTTTGAATTCTTTTGCTCTTAGGGTAGTTACTTTTTTTTTTTTTTTACTGAGGCATTGTCTACCACCTTTTTTAAAAACGGTGACAACTTTTGTGTTACTGAAAGTTTCAAATTGTTGGTTACATTTAGTACCAACTTGTAACATTTTAATTGGAAGCTAAGCTTATTTTACACTGGGTGGGGATTTTGCCAACTGTAGAGTTTCAAGGACATTTAAAAAACGATTGCACACTTCTCTTTTTTTCTTATAACTAGATATTCTTTGGAAGAAATCTCTATAGTCAGAAGTTCAGATTCACAAACAAAAGGAAACTATTAAATATAGTTATTTGTACTAAAAACATATTCATGAAAGGACTGCATTGAATTGCACTTTCCTCTCATGCATATAAAATAGGATTTGATTTTCAGAGTTAATTTATATTTTCATTAAAACATTTATTATACAAACTGAAAGAACCCTGCAACATATTTTTACTTTGATTTAATCTTTTCATTGTTTTACTAAAATATTCAAGTTATGCCAGAGTTAAGGAAATGGCAGTCATCATTCTTGCTAACATATGGATATCAGAACACAGCATAAAGGAATAACATATATGTATTTTTATGGCTTTCAGATTTACCCAGTTTCAAGTTTTATGTTTCTTTTGACTCAGCTAATGCTTAAAGATTACCTGCTGGCTTAATCAAGTAACATTTTATTTTACATTTTCTTACCAAAAAAAGAAAAAGCTACCAGTCTATTGCTTAGTCTCAATCATTATCTCTAGAAATGAAGTAGAATTTCCTCATCAAAATGATTAATTTGATAATTTGATTGTCTTTGCAGGCTTATATTCTAACTTTATTGAATTTTCTACTGGTCTCCAGTATATTGCCAAACTCTTCTAACTATTTATACTTCCCTTGACTTTTTCTTCTGCTACTTTCCATTATAGTTTAAAATGACCACATATTGCCAATCTTAATATGAGGAACAACATGGCCTGAGAGATAACACTTGGATTCTGGAATCCTATATCCTTGCATAAAGTACGGGCTCCACCATGTAACAGCTGGGTGACTACAGAGGAGGCACTTAACATATGTAAGACTTACTTTTTATTTGAAAATAAGCATCATAAAAATATCTAACCTCATAGGATGTTTATTATCATTAAATGGAGTAATGTATGCCAATATTTTTGCACAGAGTGAGAACACAGAAAATTTTAATGAATATATTAGAAACTTTCACAATTTGAGGACAAACATGGAAACTCATCTTGGTAAAAAGTTAGCCTATGAGTCTTTTGTTTTCTTTACTAACTATTCTCATTAGATGCATTTATAAAAAGACTGATGTAATCACTCATTTCTAAAATATGCTTCATGGGAGAAAGTACATTTGATAAAAACCTGCTGAAGTAAACTGCACAGTAAATCAAGGTTCACCTTGATTATTCTTGAAAAGTGCTCAGAATCACAAAATCTAACCAACGACATTCATGAACACCTGAATTTCAAATGTACCCAAATGCTTTCCTTAAGATAATGTTGTGGACTGCCAAGGTTGATATCGTGGAAAGAAACAGATCTGATCTACAATTTGATATTTCTTGTTTCTGAGTCTTCTTTTGACATTCCTTTTGTCCCCTCCATTATATTTATTATATATAGGGGTCAACTATAGAACTTAAAATTGCTGAGTTATATTTCTTTAAAATGAATTTGAAAAATCATCAATTGATCAAAGAAAATTTAAAATGCAGACATAAAGTTTTATGCGTTGACTACGTTTTTTTGTTCATTTTTCAGTAATGCTACTTGAAATAAAAACTACCCCCTGAGGGCCAGCCCTGTGTAGCAGTTAAGTTCATGCACTCCACTTTGGCAGCCCAGGGTTCTCTGGTTTGGATCCCAGGTGCAGACCCGTGCACCACTTATCAAGCCATGCTGTGGCAGGCATCCCACTTAGAAAGTAGAGGAAGATGGGCACGGATGTTAGCTCAGGGCCAGTCTTCCTCAGCAAAAAGAGGAGGATTGGCATTGGATCTTAGCTCAGGGCTAATCTTCTTCTTAAAAAATCTACCTCTTGGAAAGGAAAAGTAATGACAGGAGTTGTTTAGTTTGAATATGGACTGAATGATCTGACCTAAAATAAATCATTGTCATGTACTATCATTTTTTGGTAACGAGTGTATGATAATCATCAATTGCCCCAAATGATCTTACTGTTCCCTCAGTTCAACTAAACTTCACGCAGGTTTCTTCCTAACTGTAGACCACTGACCTCCCTTTTTTAGAGTTTGCTTTAGAAAACTTAATAATTATAATTGCTTTTCTGCACCTTTGAGATGTAAATCTTTTTAAAAGCCTCTGGTCAGTTTTACAACCCAGAAATGTCTTTCTCAAAGATCTGGAAATCATCCCTTTGAAATGTCATCATCAAGGAAGATAGTGCCTCAAATTCTCTCAGTCTCTGTGGGAGGGTAGGAACCTAACTTCCACAAGAGCCAATTAGCAAACACAGATGGCCTAACCACATTGACCAATCTCCCTACTAATGGCCTCTCAGTACTTTTCCACTACCTCACCCCACTGCTGAAAAGCTCTCCTGCCTTTTTCCCAGCAGAGTTGAGTTTAATCTCTCTACTCTATTGCAATAGTCTTGACCTCTGTTGCAATAGTCTTGAATAAAATATTCCTTGCTTAACTCTATCTGGCACAATTTTCGTTGACACAATCATAGGTCAAAAGAGCCTTGCTGTTAAAATGTGACTCGAAAGTGGTTTCTCAAGCCTCATTTTAGGCAATTAATAGTTGTTTGAGCAAAGCTTCTATGGAGGTATACTTTTTATAGCTGAGTAAATTTTATGCTTATGATCTCTACTTTTACTAGTATAAAATTCTGCTCCAGGCCTTTTTTTCATGAGGAATATGACCTTTTAGAAATTTCAGGAAGGATAAAAGTGCAACAAATTCCTTCAATAGTGTCAATAAACCGAGGTTATAAATGGATGTTGTAACTGGGAATAGACCACATCTGCTTTTGCTTTGCAGGTCACTGCTCAAGCTAGTAGGTGATCAGGTTTGTTGTTGATTTGTTGATAGAAGATTAGAACTCGCTTATACAGCATAAGAAAGAAAAGCATGTACTCCCTGCATTTAAGACAAACTCAAAGTGAAAGTTAATTCAGGCTAAATATTTTGGAAAAGTTTTCTTTGGAGGACCAAGTGTTAAATTACTGAGAACACTTGATGTATCTCTTTTTAGAAGTCAATTGAATATATTCCATTTTTAAGCATCACATTCAACTCCATTTGTATAATTACCTTTTATATTTAATACTTAAATGGAATCTTTGTTGTTATGAAGAACAAAATACAAAAGGTGCCACTTGCAGGTTTATTTTCAGCTAAATAGTAAAAATGGTGCTAAAATTTGTGGAGTGGAATGATGATTTTAGTTAAATACAGCCTTTGGTTTAAATGTGATCTGGGCCAATGGATTAACTTACTTATCATGAAAAATAAATACTAATTCATTCTCCAAAACTGATCAGTCTATTACCAGAAGTTGAGAAATGCTCAAAAAGAAAAGAAAAAGCCATTCTTCTGGATGTCTTCTGTACTTATGCAATCAGAGCAGGCAGGGACATTGTTGCATATCTAGAAACTAGAAGTTTTTATGTAGGTCTTCTCTGAACTTTAACAGATGCAGCCGCTCATCTGGAAAATTGGTGGTTGTACATTGCTTTCTTTCATTTCAAATGGCTTGCCAATTTGCTGACCCTAAAGTATTTCAACATTCTTATTTATAAATGTATACTTTATCTCATACTAAGACGATACTATAAAATTTGAAATGTGGGTAAACATACTTGATATTATCCAGGAACATGTTTCAAAGGGAGAAAGACTACGTGATCTTTCTGCATCTTTCATTATATTTAGGTAACTGCAACAACCACAGTCTGTGATAAGAAAGTTGCAATTTTAATCTTTTTAGATTTCTTCTGGCAAAAGATTTTACCACAAAGAAGGCAGATGAGAAATCGATAAATTTGATGTGAAGATGTGGACAATACATGAGCTACAGTATGAGTCTCAGCTGTGATAAGGTGATGCTGCTTCAGACCAGAGCTGACGGTATGGTCTGTGGAAGTCAGAGATGGTTCTGGCTGATTGGACTCAGAACTCTTCACGGCTGTCTGAAAAATTAGAGCATTAACATGGAGAATTTAAGTATTACAGACGATCTTTGGTCATCTAAAACCCAATATTGCCTCACAAATCTAAGAAAACAGTTTGCAAATTATGTTTTGTGAAGGCAAAAATCTAGGTGTTTTGAGTGTCAAAATTCTGGTTCAGCAAGCTAAAAACTTATTCCATCAAAGTATTTCATATTCTGTGACATGTTTACATCTCTATGAGTAGAAATAGTTGACAAAATTTAGTCTATTGTGAGTTCTTCTCCACAAAATTTAAGGGTTTATACCACAACCAGTTTGGAGTACATGAAAAAAGATGATTCATAATCATTAAAAAAAAGATGTTTTATTTTTTTAAGAAATGTTTTCCTCATTGTTTATATGTTGCTGAATATACATTAACTGTATAGTAATGTAGACACAAATAATCCATTATCAATCTATAAATCAAAATTGGGGTGAGTTTATTGGTAGCCAGATCTGAGGACTAGCCCAGGGCCTTCCTTCCTCAAGGATGGAAGGGCACCAAAGAAATAGGGTGTACAGAGTGGTTCTATACAGTCTTGGAACAAAGATCTTACATCACATATGATAGGAATTTCCCTTTTACAATAGTCACAAGATTATTTTGCTGGCACAGCACATCAGTGAACACAACAGGTTCGCGGTCACAAGGTGAATGGTCACAAGGTGAGCACAGCAGGTCAGTAATTAATCCTTAGTTTAGGGAGAGATGCTCATCCTAAAGGAAATGCCAATGGGGAGGAAGTTACATCCCTATCTTTAAGGGCATTATTCTTGTCTTTGGGACATAGTAAATATTTAAAGCAGATGTACAATGCGTGATTGAAAGACCACATCAGGCCCTTTTGGAAAAACAAGGTCAGGCCAAATTAGTTTTAAACTAAATGGCTTCCTCATGTACTCCAATATAGCCTACTGCTTTCATTTATTTATCAGTAAGTAACTTCTGACTGCTGACATCTCAGTACCCTGAATCTAAGCATTATACTTGATGGGGTTCAAGGGCAGTGGCCCCAAGATGTGCCACTCTGGTATGCAGATTGTTTTGAGGTGAAGACAATAAAGGCTCAGAAAACTCAGGAAGAACATTTGACCTTCCCCCAAACTGCCTAACAGAATTTAATATAGAAAGTCTGTTCCAGGAAGGAGCTAATACCGTAAGATAACTGTAATATAATGTAAAATAGGTGTGATAAAAAGGCACCAGAAAGCCCGTTTTTGGCCCAGCAAAAACTTGTTTAACAAACATTTGGATTTCCATCTCCATGTAACTTGTCTTCCTCCCTTCTGAAATCCCAAACCACTACCCCCAGCATCCACCTTTGCCTTTAGCTGAAGGTGGTATTTAAGGTGGCAGCTTTAGCCATTCTGGCAAGGTGCTCAGTTTTCCTGGGTTTCTTCCATATATACACATTATTAAACTTTAGTTGATTTTCTCCTGCTAACCTATCTTATGTTATTTTAATTGTTTGACCAGCCCTAAGAACCAGAGAGAAAGAAAGGTGGGGCACGATTCTCCCTCTTCCCCTATGGACCTTAAGATGGGATGAAGGGACCTAGCTCCAGTTATAAAATACTAGTTACATGGAAATGAGTAAAGGTGACAATACTAAGTTAAAATGGAATACCAAATACTTGAATGGATTATAAAATATCAGAAATTCAAGACACATCTCAGACATTTCAGCTGGAAGCTTACTTTGAGTGTAAATTTGGGGATAATTCCCCCTTTCTTATCTTTCATAATATCTATGTAACAGCACTTTTCCATCTACCATATTAACTTCTCTTTATTAATTTGTAAGTTACCTACTCTAGATTCGACATATCTTAAGAAGAAAATCCACGTCTTTTCATCTTTTATACCTTCAACCAGATCTGGTACAAATAATGCATGCAATAAATAATGATTGGTCTATTTATTCCCCCTTCTTATTTATTCAATTTTAGCCAAATTCTCATAAATTACTACGCTCTATTATATGTTGTACTCCAGCAAGATAAGGAACTTAAATAATCACAAAACAGATATTATCATAAACCTTATAAGAATTGAGAGAAGTGAGAAAGATATCTCAGGGTTAATGTGGAGGTAGCCTGAAACAAACAAACAAACAACCCCCAAAGCATGGGCCAGACAGATATGAAGGGTGTGACGGGAGATTGGTGACTCTGGGCTAGGCACAGTGTGCTGGAACCCAAGCAAGGTGAGATGGGCATCTGTCCAGAGTGGAAGGAAGTGGTGAGAAGCTCATGAGTGGAGTCTCAAAACACCTTTGTATAAATTACTTTTTAATTGCAAAGAGATACAAGAGTAACTTTTCAATGAAGAAGCTTTCTGGAGGACCCCACCTAAATCACCGGATTAAAGGTAACATCCTCAATACAGGACAAATTGAAATTGCAGGCTAGTTAGTGTGATGCAAGGAGAAGAACACAGCATCTTTTCTCTGACACTTTTTGCTAATATGAGGAAATACCAGACAGACCCAAGTTGAGTGTCATTCTTCAAAATAATTGGCCTGTAATAGTCAAAATTGTCAAAATCATAAAAGTCAAAGAGAGACTGAGCAACTGTTTCACATTGAAAGAAATAGAGAAAGATTCCAACTAAATGCAACATAGATTCTGGACAGTGTACTTTAGCTGTAAAGGACATTATTAGCACAATTGACTAAACCTGAAATGAATCTGAAATTTAGAAGGTAGTAATGTATCAGTGTTAACTTCTTAACATTGATGAGTATATTGTGGTTATGAGGAGAAAATCCTTTCTCGCAGGAAATGTACTTAATTACTTGAGGTATTGGAACACTATATCAGCAACTTATTCGAAAATTTCAGGGAAAAATCTCTTTTGTTTTTCTTTTAACATTTTTCTAAGTGTAAGATTGTTTCAAATTAAAATACATTAAAAAGTAAAAAGGTAGTATAAACATTGAATGTTTATACACCAAATCCATGGTTGACCAATGAAAGAATATGTTTTTCAAGACATATTATTAGAAATAGGCATTAGATCAAGTGTGGAAGTTAGAAGTATACTCTTATCTTGGAACGAACTAAGATGCTCCCTTGTGTGCTATTATTTTATTAAAAAAATAATTGTCACATTTTCAAATCAGATGTAACACTACTGTGAACTTATTCTACGATGTGGCAATACATCTCTTCTTTTTTACTATCTCCAAAGATAACAGGGATGTAAGGAACGTACCAAAAAGATGTACACATGGAAGAATTTCCCAGGCAGGCTACTGGGTACATTGACAGCATAGGGACTCTTTGAAAATCAATATAGGTGCAGTTGTGTGTGTGTGTGTGTGTGTGTGTGTGTGTGTGTGTGTGTGTATGTACTCCTGAAAACAGCTTTGAAAAGCTGGAGACCAATGTTACCTGAATAGCCCTATTCATCTAAAATGGTCTCATGAGGAAATGGCTGATTTTATATCGAGTGGAGTGAAAAATATGGCCACAAACGTTTTGTTAAGCCAGAAAGCAAACGAATGCTCCGACGTTACTGAGGATATGTCACAAGGATACAGTTCCTGGTGCAAAAAGCGCCATGGGCAAATTCTGCACAATTTGAGTATCCAAAGGAATAATGATGACAATAAAGTATATGGAAACAAAAGATTAAGTCCTTAATAATTCACAAAATTAGGAAGGAGGAAGAAACACTTTTCTTTAGAGAGAAAGATAAGATAGAATTAGAAAATCATTCTTTTATATTACTTAACATATTAAAAAATTCAGGCATATATCAAGAATTGATTCTAAAAGTAATATATGCAAAAGTTTGAGAGAACAATATTCATACAGCCTTGAAGGACAACCTGATAGTGTAATTATTATTCACTGAGGGAAATAAATGATTCTCTTGGAGTGGAGAGATCATAGAAGGTGCCCCCTTGATATTTCTACCAGAAATTTTTAACCTGGATCTATCCCGTTGTAACACTCAACCACCATTAAGTTGTTGGGAATTCCATAAGTCAACTGGTCTGAACTCTTCATTAGTATTTATACCATAAAATGTTAAAAAATATGGTAGCTCATCTAGATTTAAGATAAATGACAACCAAATGCAATGTATGACCCTTGATAGCATCCTGGGTTGGGGGAAAAAACAGCTATAATGGAAATTTTGGGGGCAATTAGAAAATTCTGAAAGTGAACTATATAGTTAGACAATATTATGGTATCAATATTAATTAAATGCCTTATGTGTACAATGCTATTGTATTCATGGAATAAATTGTCCTTATTCTTAGGAGTTAGGTGCTAACCAGTTTCTAATGTTTCAGTGAAAAAGAGTGCTGGGGGAGGGGAAGGAGAGGGAAAGACAAGGGTAGCGGGGAGGGGGGAGAGAAGAAGGGTGGAAGAGGGAAAGCAATGTGGCAAATGCTAACGATTGGTGAATCAGGTGAATGGTATATGGGAATTACTCTATATCTTCTCATTTTCTGTAGGATTGATAGTTTTCATAACAAAATGTTGGAAAATACATAAACATGTGGATCACCTATTTATATCAATGCACAATATATTTATTCTTATTCATAATGTTTCCAGCTTTGTCCACTTTAAAAATCTTCTAAAAGTTCAGGTTCACATATATACCTCCATTAAAACATGTGCTAACTTCTTCTCCATAAGGGATATTTATATATACTCATAATTTCTGTGAACAGGCATTGCTATTTTTCTAACTCTGATCATGGTAGTGTCACGTACATTTATGATGCTATTTAGATAAATAAAATAATGCTCAATTTGTTATGCATTTTATTGCACTCCACTAAAATAAAACAAGCGTTTAGAATTGATGTCTCACATAAATATTGGGCTCATATTTATTTATTATCTTTGTCATACATTCATAATGACGTTTTATTCTATATTTCATGACATTTGCTTCCATAATCTGAAAAATCACTTCAATTAATCTATAAAATATTCAAAACTGTTATATAGCTGGGAAAAACCTATATTTTAGAAGTATTTCACATTCTTAAAATTTTCCTGTTAGGAAAATTGATGGGATTAATTTCAGAAGCCTCTTTTTCTATAAAAATAAGCATTTAATACATTTCTCTGACCCTTTTTTATGCAATTTGGGCTTTAGAGAACATTCCTTCAGTATTTTATAAAAGGACATAGCAAGGAAAATTAATCTTCTATGGTAGATTGCAAATATGGCTACATCATTAGAGGAAGCTAGAATGGCGTAAAAGCTGCCATGTTTCAACACGGTAACACCAACATGGTCAAATATTGACACCCAAAAGCTGTCACCACATTTTTATTCAATGCCATTCTTTGTTGTTTTTTCATTTTTCACGTGGTCTTTTTATGCCTAAATACTATAATCTCTGTTTTATATATGGCATAATAAATCCCAAGAAAGCTTAGTTGATGCTGCCTATCTTAGCCTTTACTACCTCTGAGGTTTCCTCCAAATTTTATATATATATATAGTGTATTTATATATAATATATAAATAAATGTATATAAGTAATATATATAAGTATAAACATAATTATATATGCTATACTATTATACCATATACAGCATTACATAAAATGTATAAATAAAAATTTTATAAGTTAAATTATCTATATGTACATATAAACACACACACACATACATAGAGAGAGAGAGACTAAATCTATGTTTAACCAATTCAAATAAATAAGCTCCACATTAAGTTCAGGGCCACCAAGAGGATGTCAGGATATCTCACAAGTTGCATTTAGCTCTCTTTGAAAAAGTGCTCAGAACTGGGGGGCCAGCCCCGTGGCCGAGTGGTTAAGTTCTCGCGCTCCGCCGTAGGCGACCCAGTGTTTCATCGGTTTGAATCCTGGGTGCGGACATGGCACTGCTCATCGAGCCACACTGAGGTGGCATCCCATATGCCACAACTAGAAGGACCCACAACTAAGAATATACAACTATGTACCTGGAGGCTTTGAGGAGAAACAGGAAAAAATAAAATCTTAAAAAAAAAAAAAAAGTGCTCAGAACCTCTAAAGGAATATTTTCCCCTCACCAGAGAAGATAATGATGACTAGGAAAAATACTTCCATAGTTATTTCATATAGTATTGTTATTTCTTCGTTTATTTTACTGTTTTCCTTTTCAATTCCCTGTTCTTTTTAGTTAAATGAGTTAGAAAAAGGTGCTGAGGCAGAGGTAAAGAGGAGCAATAATCTCACTTACCAGGTGAAATTCTCTGTTGCCTTGGCTCTAATAAATTATAAAATTCCAAAGCAGCCATGAATCTTCATAAATTAACATGGAACAGATTGTAAAGCAAAAAAGAAACTTGGCTCAATAAAGCCAAACAATTCAGGAAAAGTAAATAAGTAATATTTACTGTAAAATATCTACATATAAGAAGGCTGAAAAAATAAACTTAATGCCACTTTTTTTAAGTGTAGAAAAAAATAATATGTATATCTCTTCATGTTGTTCATTTGTGTTTCCTTAAAAGTTCTCAGAAGGCTGAATTCTCATAGCTTAGCTTATTTCAAACAGGCTTTAATATGTGAACTGGGAGCTCATAAAAAGGAGCAGACCTGATCTTGTAAGAAATAATAAGAAACCATGGTTAGTTTTTCTGAGCTCCTTCAGTCTTTCTAGCTTGTAATTTTCAGATTATTTGAAACTGCTTTTGATTCATGATATTTGGAATCAATGAAAGCCATTTAACGAAGCTTATTTATGAATGATTTTTACAAACTACTACTTTTATTGGGAAAATTTCTGCTTGACATTTTGTGTTTTGACTGGCATTTTCCTGTTGCCAGCTGTCATAAAAAGGACTGCGACACATGCCGTTAGCAGCATATGCCTTTTTGGGTGCTGAATAGCATTTTCATACAAAAAAATCAAATGATCCATAACATATTATGCTGTCATTTGAAAACAGCATCAGAAATGAAACATTTTTCATGCCTGTAATATATTTTGTTCCCCAAGGCTCAATCTAGCATTTCCTCACTACTTTTGAAAATATAATGAGGTGAATGTTTATTCTTTTAATTGACACTATTAGGGTTTTCAGAATACTAATGCTTTCCTTTTTTTTAGTAAGTAGAGCTTATAAAAATACATTTGGAAGGTCTAATGTATTCTGTTTATTATTATCTACTTAACCCTCTGTTCCTCAGGAATACCTTTTCAAGTACTTATTATATATTAGTTATTACATACACTCATCGCCATGAAAAATGACATTTAAAGGTTATTTTGTACTTCAGGTTGGAATTCATTTAATAGAATGAATGCAAGTCAATGTAAAATATATAGCAATAGATTAAATTGTATGTTTAAAATGCATTATTCTACTTAATTTCCTATATAATATATATCAAATGACCATTTACGATTTAAATTATAGAAATATCAATGAAACCTTTTAAAAAGATGGTTTGAAATTAGCAAATCCTCTTTCCTAGTTACTTCACTCTGACCCTCAAACTTTTGATATTGTATACTTAAATAGGACATTTTAAAATTTTCTTTATTTTCTTAACTGAATCGCTAGAAAACACAAGTGGTTTTTTTTTCTTCAGAAGACTAGTCTATCTTTATGCTTGTTAGACAAAAACACAGGTGAATATATAACTACCTCTGATCTATATTTCTGGACTCTGACGACTAGAAAAATGTACTGAGTTGTGCAAAAATGTCTGGTTTATACATTTTAATTTCTTCTGGTTAATACAGAGAATTCGTCTTCGCAATTATCATCTTACTGTCTTTCTGCTCTACCCGGTAGCTATACTTCAGTCCCCAGCACAAAAACACTGAATGTTGTTTGAAGGATTAGATCTATGGATGATGGAATGAACACATAAATATATTAGACAATGATACTTTTTGAGAAAATTTTCGAAATATTTCATAGATTCCTGTGTGAAAAGGTGAATATAAAGACATTGTTATAAAGAAATATGAACATTAGAAAGCTAACTACGTCCTCTAAGAATTATGTGGTTCTTGAAGGCCCATGCCCATCAAACATCACTTTAAAATGGGGAGTTCAAAACCAGCCTCAAACGCCCAAAATGCAGGGAGCTCTCATATATAATCTAAATAGGTTTTAGTTGGGCAGTCAAGATGCCAACTCGCCAGCATCAACATTAGAGAACGAGATATTTGAAGTCCTCATCAGGACACTGTAGTTTTCCAAGATGGATCTTGAGTGTGATGTTAAGCAAAGATAAAACAACCTTGAGAACAAACGTGCTTCAAATTGCTGGATTCCTTACAGGAAATAGCTTTTAATACTTGAAGATAGACAATTCAAAAATGTGACATGGGAGTATCCGGTGAGATATTGCCAAGACTTGTGCTTCTCATTCTTTTAAGACAAGAGATTTGCAGAGTAAGTTTGAAGTGGAGGTTAAGAAATTTCCCTTAAATGTCTTATGACAAGACTATCAGCGGGTTTAAGGACTTTGGTCTCTAGGCTTGTCAGTGAGAAGATAGTTCAGAAGAGATAAATTAAACTTAGAAAGTGTTAAGCTGAAGATATCATTGAGCAGGCATTTGGCTATAAATCAAAATTGTTTATATTTCATGAGAGGAATTTTGTTTCCCTTGAAGCAAGGCTGATTTATGCCAAAATGTTTCACTCTAAGTACACTAATCTCAACCATTTTGTATCACTACTAACTGAAGTTATGGCATGTGCTAACAGATAAACTGAGGCATATTAAAAAATTTAAGAGTTTATCGAGCAAAAATGGATTTGATTTCGCCAGATTGGATTTCATTCCAATCAAGCAGAAAGAAAGGAGCTCCAAGGAGCTGTACAACCTGAGAAGCAGAAGGGAACAGAACAAGGAAGTTATACTGGACAAAAAGTAAGTTGGTTATTGCACAGCAAATTGACACAGCAAGCTCTGAACAAACACTCTCAGCCTTTTCCTGTTTGGATGGACTTTGTTTACTTCTACACCTGAAATATACAAGAAATTTCATTCTTAATTAATCATACATTCATAGCACAATTACAACTGTGGTATTATAGTCTACATAACTTCATTTTGAACTCAGCACTAGAGTCCTTAAATAATTGATATACCTTTGTTTTTAATTGAAGCCCCAAATTAGATGAAAGTAAGAATCGATGCCATTCTGAATACTATTACTCTGTAGTCTATATTCAGAAGTCTTATGGTTGCATTTTTTCCATAATTGCAGACCAGCTATATATGACTAGACTGAGTCCCAAAGGTGGCTTGTGAGTAGTCACTCTATCTGGATTTAAGTCATGTCTTAACCATTACTTAGGTCTTTTTTTCTTTATTTCTTTTTTTTTGTGAGGGAGATTGGCCCTGTGCTAACATCTGTTGCCAATCTTCCTCTTTTTGCTTGAGGAAGATGGTCCTTGAGCTAACATCTGTGCCAGTCCTCCTCTATTTTGTATACGTGATGCCACCACAGCATGGCTTGATGAGCAGTGTATAGGTCCACGCCTGGGATCCAAACCCATGAGTCCCAGGCCGCAGAAGCAGAGTGTGCAAGCTTAACCACTACACCATGGTACTGGCCCCACTTAGGTCTTTCTGAATGTGCATTTTTCTTCATCTTTCTGAGCTTCTGTATGTCACCTAAAAAATAAGGATATTGGCTTATATGATATATAACTTGGGTGTTTTTACAACTCTAAAGCTTATATTCCAGTCAAATATCTATTTCCATCTCTCTTTTCACTTATATACTAAAAAATATTTCAGGCATACCTTATTTTATTGAGTTTCACTTTACTGAGCTTTGTAGATATTGCATTTCTTACAAATTGAAAGTTTGTGGCAACCCTGTATCAAACAAGTCTATCAGCACTATTTTTCCAACAGCATTTGCTCACTTTGTGTTTCTGTGTTACGTTTTGGTAATTCTCACAGTATTTTGAAGCTTTTCACTGTGATTATGTTTGTTATGGTGATCTGTGATCAGTGATCCTTGATGTTTCTATTGCACTTGTTTTGGGGCATCGCGAGCCATGCCTGTAGAAGATGGCAGACTTAATCAGTAAATGTGGTGTGTGTTCTGACTGCTCCACTGATCAGCTGTTTCCTCAACTTGCTCTCTCTCCTCGGGCCTCCTATCCTCTGAGACACAACAGTATTGAAGTTGGCCAATTAATAACTCTACAGTGGCCTCCAAGTGTGCAAGTGAAAAGGAGAGTTACACTTGCTTCACTTTAAGTCAAAAGCTGGAAATGATTAAGCTTAGTGAGGAAGGCATGTTGAAAGCTGAGAGAGGCTGAAAGCTAGGCCTCTTGTACCGAAACAGCCAAGTTGTGAATGCAAAGGAAAAGTTCTTCAAGGAAATGAAAAGTTCTGCTCCACTGAACACATTAATGATAAGAAAGGAGAACAGCCTTGTTGCTGATATGGAGAAAGTTTTAGTGGTTTGGATAGAAGATCCAACCAGCCACAACATTTACTTAAGCAACAGCCTAATCCTCAGCAAGGCCCTAACTCTCTTCAATTCTGTGAAGGCTGAGGGAGGTGAGGAAGCTGCGGGAGAAAAGTTTGAAGCTAGTAGCGGTTGGTTTTTCTTTCTTTAAGGAAAGAAGCCATCTCCATAACATAAAAGTGAAAAGCGAAGCTGCAAGTACTGATGTAGAAGCTGCAGCAAGTTATCCAGAAGATGTAGCTAAGATCATTAATGGAGGTGGTTACACTAAACAATGGATCTTCAATGTTGATGAAACAACCTTATACTGGAAGAAGGTACCACCTAGGACTTTCACAGCCAGAGGGGAGAAGTCAATGCCAGGCTTCAAAGCTTCAAAGCTTCAAAGGACAGGCTGACTTTCTTGTTAGGAGCTAATGCAGCTGGTGACTTTAAGTTGAAACTACAGCTCATTTACCATTTTGAAAATCCTAAGGTCCTTAAGAATTACTGCTTATCCAAAGGCAACTTAAAATCCCTAGAATACAGAAATTTCCAAATCATCACTATTTATTAAAATAGACTCTAATTTATCTTACCAATAACTCACTCCTTCAATCATCCACACTCTCACTAGTACTATCATCCTAAAACACAAATATCATCTAATGTTTTACCTAATTTAAAATTTTTATGAGAACCCTACTTTATGTGGGATAATTCCATATCCATATTCATATTTATGTTATGACATTATAATAAATATTTGTTAATACATCTACCTTGCTTATCAAACCAGAAGCTCCTTAAGAGTAGCGACTTCATTGTATTCATCTTTGTATTCCTAGGATCTAGCACAGAGGGGAAATTAAGTAAGTACTCAGAAATTATTTAAGGAATGGTGGAATGAAAGATAAATTCATCTTTGAGTTTTAACAAGATTTGGAGATGCTCTGTGATTAGTGACAATGAATTAGATTTCCCCTATTAACGGCCTGCTGAAATGCAAATTTATTACCTCCATAGGGACCTTGCAAAGATTTCCTCAAAATCCAGATATAGGCTAAAACAACAGTCCATTGATATTTTATCTTCAAAGGGTGCCACATTTTACCCTTGGCCTTGTTAGTTCCCTCCATGATGTTAACAATCCCCTGAAATGCGCAATTAATACAAAGCGCTCATCCTTAGCATTTTCAAATGTCATTGAGAACATTCTCCCGAAAATATATTTTATTTGTTTTACTTCATAGATTTCAGAAAGGTAAAATATTTATATTAGAAACATATTTTAAAATTATTTGTCTAATTATTCATAACATTACATTAATAGAATAATAATAGAATAGAATATTAACAATAGAACATATAGCTAAATAATGTCTTAAGAGTAAGAGTTAGTTTCAGTTTCAACATTCCAACATATTTTTATAATTTTCAGTGAGAAAATTAAAGCAGTTATCAATGATGAAAAATTGTTTTTGATAGAATTAATAAAATAAGTCAGGTTTAAACTAAAATATAGAAAATATAAAACAATAATTTTAATATTTCAATATTCTGAAGCAAATGAAAATATAGCAGATTCAAAATTAAATCCATATTTAAAATACATATAAATATGAAAAAGTGAAAGTGACATATGATTAGCTATATAGGTAAATATAGTTGATCACCCAGAATATTTTATTATAACAATTGTGTAGATATTAATCTAAAATGTTTAAAATGCTTTATTTTTAATTATTCAAAAGAATTATTAAATGTTATTTTTCTATGATATTCAAAATAATTTTAAAAATTTGGTTAGTTTCTCATCTCCTAGGTAACACAGTTAAGCACAAATTGCGTGTAAGGAATTGGTGGAGATCTTGTGCAAGACAATTTATTTTTATATGAATCTTCCAACATCTACCAATGACATGATATCAAATTAAAAGGGAAAAGAGAAAAGAAATGAGGAGGCGAACATTTAGAGAAGGAGAGAAGCAAGCTGTTGTATCTCTTCTAATATATCTTTTTACCTCTCTGTACCTCGATTTCCTCATTCATAAAGTGAGATTTTAGAACTAAAATACGAAAAAATACTCCAATTAAAAGGATTAAAATAAATTATCATATTTCTTGTTCTAGAGCGTATATTACACCTTGTAAGTTGGATTGTGTTAGTGTTATTCTTCTAATTCTGAGAATATGACATCTCTTCAAGGATCATGTCTGTGTTGTGTGTGTGTGTCTGTGTATTTTCCCTTCCATGGAAACAGCTATTATTCCTTTTTTCATTGGTAATAGTTAACCAAAATAAAGATATAATGAGTGAAACCATCACACTAATAAATATTATTAGCTCAATCAACTCCCTCCAAAAAAATAAAGTTTATATCTGAAGTTACCTAATCCACTTGCTTTTCATAATTAATATCCAATTCATTCTCATTAATTTATTATGAAGACACATGCTAGAAATTGAGAATATACCTGTATCTCAGGATTTTTGTACTTTAGCTTATGTCTTTTGTCATGGTTTAGTGTACAAAACTTCGATAAGATACAAGATATATTCAGAGAATGTTTTTGAGATGCATACACACATAGACGATATATATGACATAAGATACAGAAAATAAATAATCTATGTGAACTATTTGATCTACCAAGTGAGTACAGTATTGATCAGTATTTCTAGATATGTAGACCTGACCATAAATTCAGAAGAGTGAGCTTTTTTTGAAACGTTTTTATTTTTTGGCACACCAGCATGAACAGGTGTCACTAAATGTACAGAGACATGTGGAGCCAATGTGGCAAATCTGTCAGAAAAGAGACTTCCCTGTGCTCTTCCAATTCCGCAGATGTCATAAGAAAAATTCTGCAAGATGCCTTCCTTAAACTCAGTATTACCTGGCGCCCCAGGCTCTTGCCACTGCTGCCAAGGGTCCTACCAACGCTTGACTAGGCAGAGTGCCGTGGAAACAGATGGGCACAAATACAAGACGCCAAAATATAAATCCTATAGATGAAATGTATGTTTCTACGGTTTGTCATCTTAAGTGGGCACATTGACATGACTGATATGTGTGGATTAAGTGCCTTCAACAGTGGCAAATGCAAGTTATGTTTAACAGAAACCGATACTAAGGGGAAAAAATAAGGAATTATAAAACCACTTTCTGTATGATGCAGTCTGATTGCTACTCATTACCCTAGTTCTCAGAATATTAACAGCTTTCATCCTTTCTGCCACACTTGTAATTATTTTGCTAAAGAATGCATTTTTGCTTATTTAACTTTGCCTTCATTGTTCTCTCTTCTGTTTCTCTTCATACCTGTTTCTTACTCACTGTTGCTCCATTTGATTTCACAATACATAACACCAACAATATTACTCTTCTACACAAACAACATTGATTTTTTTGTATAGTCTGTAAAATAAACCTAAGCTTTTATTATAATTCATCTCCAACAAGTTGGAACAGCTACTCTACTGTACAACTTAGCAAACTCTTGACACAACCAGGTTTCTTTACCCATCCTATCCTGGAAGTTTCTTATTAATTGTTTTGTTGTAGTTACTCTAGAAAGCTTTCCCATCCTTTGGGTCCAACTTAAGCGCCATTTTTCTTGGCCAAAACAGCTCATCTCTTTCCTCTTTACTCTCATTTTATTTTTGTTAGAATATCAACAATAATTCTTATTTCATTCTGCTTTGCGTTAGAAGCATTTTTTACTACCTATCTTTCCCAGCAGTCAAAGTATAATTGTGTTCTAGCAAAGAAATTGTTTAGTTCAACATTATAGTCCTAAAATTATAAGGCAGATTGTTAATATGTTTTAATTATTCCATGTGGGAAATCTCATAAGATTTTCAAACACAGAATTTGAAGATTTTAAGAATTTCTCTAAAGATTTTATAAGCAAATTGAAGGCTAATTCAAACTGATTAAGGGCTAAAAGTCAATCAAATACATCCATAAAGGCAATGAATTTTAGCTTGACCATTAAGTATTTGTTTGATTTGTAGCATAGAATTAAAAGCATTCAAATTGTGAAAAAGGAAGATATCTGTGAAATATAAAGTAATAAAAAGTAAGTAACACCACCCCTTGGGGAGCAAAGCAATGCAGTTAAAAGGGAGAAAAATGAAATAGTTTATCACATAAAACTAATTAATGAAGTCACTAAAACGTGCCACTCTTTATGTATGTGCAGCTGAAATTTTTCAAATATTGGATAAAAATATATTCTACTTATTGTGTTTATGCAAATATTCTGTATATTATCTCAGGAATTTTGACAATAAAGAGGTAGACAATGATTTTACATGTTGCAGTTGTGGCAACAGCATCAATAACGGAGTCAATATTAATGCTTGGCTTTATACATCATTGCTATCTCTGCATAAAATCCAGCCTCCAATCTACCAGCTAGTTTTAATAAGTTCCAACGGAACTTTTGAGCTCCACAATACTATAAAGCTGTGTTTGTTTTCACACGGCCTCTAAGTCTCTTTTGTTAGAGAGAAAACAATGATTTTATTTCCAGTCCCAAAATATATTGAGATAACAGTCTTAGTCAAAGTATTTGGTTATATTACAAATATGACCTCTTTAATCTTTTGAAATAAATAAAAATATGTGGCAGTGCTTAAATATGTTGAATATTTGAGAATATTGGGGAAGTCTAAATTGGTGGTCAAGCCTTTGAGATTCTTCGGTGATTCCCACAAACATGAGTGATTTCCTGCAAAAGCATCTATGACACTTATATCAAAACTACTCTGAATATTATAATTTCAGGTAGGATGTTCAAAACTTGAACTCTAGAATCCAGATCTCTGCTGGCTTAAAGATGACACATTTCAAAATAGTAATGTTAAAAATAAGCAGAAGAAATAAGATGGCTTGTTGTCCAGTGAGTGTCTGGTTAACTGTATGGAACAACCTCAAACAGTGAGCAGAGAAAGAAAAAGTACTCAAAGACAATAAAGAATAAGTTCTATAAATGGAGTGACACCACAGAAAACAGGAGAAGAGAATAACGTTAGATATTATTCCCACTAGCAGGCAACAAATAGCTTACTTAAACACTTCTATCAAATAACCACTGTGAAAATGTGCATGATTTTCCCTCTCAAATTACAAGTGTTTCAAAAAATTGTATATAAATTTCAAAAATGTGAGATTGACGTACAGGCAACGTCTTTTCCATTGAAAGCTATAGCACCTTAAAATAATGAAGAAACAATGAAACAATGAATGGAAATAAGTATGAGTAGTAGCTTCCAATTATTGACGGCTTACTAGAGAGCGAGCCGTATCTTAAGGACATTAAGCATGTTCATTCACCTAGTTCTGTAACTAGTCTGTGAAGGCAGTGTCAGACACATACTCCCACATCTAAAGTTTACAAATGAAGGAACAGATTCAGAGAGTTAAGCAGCATGCTCAAAGAAATTTGGCTAGCAAATTGGAGATTCAAAATTTTAACTCAGATTTATTGATTCTCAAGCTTTCATCATAAACCGAGAGGTAGATGTACAGAATTATTCATTTTCTTGAGTGGATTTAGAGCAGTAAGACGTTGGAAAAACCTGTAGGTTGCATGTTTAATCTATTGTAATTAGTTGTATAATTAATCTATTTATAACAGTACTTGGCACACAGTAAAAATTCACAAATATTATTTTAATTTTTATTATTGATACAATGCTGAACACTTGATAATGCAAGACTAAAAGAAAAAGAAAATTTTAGTCAAGCCATACACTTGTAAAAGAGTGGACGACGCACGTCTAAAATAATATTTATTTTATTCCTAAATTATTCAATTAAGTTGGGTGGATGACCAAAATGAGACCAATAATGGCCATGTAATCAGTATGGTCAGGGATTTTCATACATAGCTTATTCCTATACAGTGAAGTAATATAGGTTAGTGTTACCTCTACTTAGCCCTACAGAAAACTGACTGATGGAGAGAGGTGGAGGGGAGTCAAAGAATAGATTTGATGGAATAGAGCAGGCAAAGTCAGTTACTTGCCTGAATGCCGTACACTTGCGCAGGTTATGGTGGTGGTTGCACAGACCTGCAATTTAGAGGAATTTTCCTTCACTCAGTCTGCTTGAAATTCAATTTAGAAAAGTTTTTATGGATAGATTCTCATGAAGATATGAGATTTTTATTCCAATTTATTTGTAAAATGATAAATATTTCTACTAGAAAAAAACAATTTCATCCTTTTCATTTATTAAAATACAGTATTAAACAGTAAATCTTCTTATAATCTCTAGTATGGACTTTCTGCAGAATATTATAGAATTTCTGCTCATCCTTGACTCTAAAACCAAGTACAAACGCAAAGACTCAAAGCTAAAAAGAGAGCTGTTAAAATTCCTTTGAAGAATGTAAAAAGACTCAATTTTTGCTACCATGCAAGTGAAGCAAAAGCGAAGGTTATCCACTATGGGAGTAACAAGGTTTTAAGGTGAGCCATTCAAAAAATTCTTCTTTTAATACACTTGTTGTGCTTTTGATCCTTTCTGAGGAATAGAGAAAGGAGGGAGAAAAAAATAATGTTATACTGACTATGGCATGAGCTCCAGAAATAACTGGAATTGTGCTGCATTAAATCTATTGCAATAAAAGATAAAAATAACGCACAACTGATGGTTTGGTGGTAGCTGAATGGCAGTCAAGTGTAAAATGTACCTGCTATTTTTTTGCACAACGTCTCAAATGATATGAGCAGTGCAGCATTCAGCTCATTGCATGTAACCAATTTTATGTATTTCTTTAACAAGTGAAATAGTCTTAAAGTAAGATACATTCTGGCAGTTGTCCTCTGATTTGGTATGCTTTCTAGACAGTAGTCAAATGCCATTTATTATTTTTTTCACTATTGCTACTGTATTTTTTGTAATTGTAAAAATATCACCTATCTAGATCTTCTGTTTTTGATACTGAAAATAAAAATGCATAATCAGACCACCCACTGCTCAATTTTATTTTCAATCTGTAAACAATGAAGGCAAATTTACTTTACTATTACCAAATCTTCTGTGTTGTAGTGTTTCTCTTGCTCTGTCTCTCTAAAATGCAGTGAGGAAATAATGTTTCAAAGGATAAAAGGGGTTCACTATAACCTTGAAAATCAAGAAAATTACAAGCATCCAAATTGCCACCCAACTGAATAGCCCATTTCAATAAAAATAAACCCATTTGAGAAGAGAATGGTTTCAGTCCCTGTGATAAGGAGCCACGAGCACTCAAGGGAGATTAGTCTCATCAGCTCTCACAGGAATTATTCTTCTGCATGAATCCTCTCTCTTCTGCATTTTCCAAAAAATTGTCCTTTCCCTTCCAAACAAAAAGGAAAGAAATATAATAACTTTAGAGATCTTGACAAACATTTTCTTAAACACTGACTGGCAGACACGATGATTCCTGCAAAAAGATTAAAATTAAAATGCATTAGAGGAGAGAGGAGAGAAACCAAATCGCTCATGTCCGGGCAGAAAGATCCTCTGTTGAGATAAAGTCAGCAGCGGAAACACGCTTCAGGGACACCAGTATTTTCCAGCCAAAACCCCTCAGTGAGGCCAAGGTTAGTCCTGAGCTGGGAGAAGACAGCATGCGTTTCACCTTGCCAGCAAGTTACAATCTGTATTCAAATTGCTGTGACAGTGTGCTTACTAAACAGAATGTGAGGATATGTGAGGCTGTGTCAGCAGTTGGTAGAAAAGTGAAAGCTTAAGTCACAAAGTTGTCTTATTTGTGAAATTTCTACCAGACATCAAGTTGATTTGGAAATAAAGTGGCCTTTTTAAATTTCCTTTTAAGGTGACTGTCATTGCGTGGGAGCACAGAATACCTCTTGTTGGCTACTGCTCTAGCTAGCAACGAGTTCTCAGCAGTTTTGGCCAGCTACATGTGTCTGAGACTTGACTTTGCCTCTTCTAAGGCCTCCAGCCAGTACTTCTGACCTTCTGTCTTGCGCATTTCTCTGAGGTTGCCATGTGGAACGTGTGCAGGAACCCTTTATTTTTGTAGCATGTGCAACCTGCAAGTGCAGCAGTGGTAACACCTGAAAGACCACCCTTGAGCAATGGAGGACAGAAGCCAATGGATAATGCTTCCTCTGATTGTCCTCTGGGCAAATGGTTTTGAAATGCATAATGCTTCTCAGACCTTCCTGTGAGACTGAGCACTGGGCACTTGCAGGTAGCCAACTCAATACATCTTCACATTCAGTGTTTTGGTTCCGTGTGTCTCATTCTTACTATACAAAATAGCTTTCCTAATAAACTAGTGTGTTGGCCTTTGATTCAGTCTCTTGTTTTGGGAGAACCCCAGTAAGTCAGTGGATGCATCTTGTTAGAGTAAGTTGGAGAATTTATTTCCAGGTAATTGACTTTTTCTTAGCTAACTCTCTATCTGGAGGTTCTTCTATATTTGAAAAACTATGCATAGTAGTATTTTTATTTATTTGTTTGTTTGCTTTTAATGGTTAAACTACATTAAGCTGAGCAGGTTTAAAATACCTGTATGCTTTGCCATTATCTGTGCAACAAAGTCCAAAGTCTTCAACATGACCCCCAAACCATTCAGGATACCCAGGATACATTTCCTGTCACCACCTACCACCACTTCAACACAAATACACACACACACACACACACACAACTCTGATACACATACACAAAAAGCCTACATTTTACTAAAACCAAATGTCCTCACAGTCAATATTCTCGCGGTCCGTTATGATTCCTCATGTTTCTTGGTCTTTTTGTGTCATCTTTCTTCTGTGTAAAACTCTTCCCCTATTTGCCCATCAGATACACTTACTGTTTCTTTTGAATATCCTTCACTGGATGCTTACATCTTTATTCGTCAGACAAATTTATGTGATTCTCAGTGGGCTCATAAAAATGTTTCATATAGCAACTTTATAAGGTGCTATTTAAGTAGTGCTGACTTTAGTGTGTATCATATTAAAGGAAGGGCATATAGTTTCTTAGCAACTTTCAAGTTTATAATATAGGATTGAGTATAGTCACGAGGCTGTGCATTCAGTCTCCAGGACTTCTTTACCACCTAGTTGCAATTGATTTTTACACTATTCGAAGAGAAAGGGGAAGAAAATTTCAGGCAGATAGTACAGCATATGAGGAAAATCTGACATGGAAAAGAACTGGCTATCTTCAAAGAACTAAAACAGAAGTGGTGTGGATAGACTTGGTGAAGGGGAGAGAGGGCTGGTCAGGAATGAATTCAGAGAGGAAAGCAAGGGCAAGAGCAGGGTCACAAAACCATCTTCAAAACGTGGTTTCATTTGGGTTGCTGTGAGATGGTATTGAACATTTTAAAGTACTGGAGATATAAGTTGTGATGAATACTTTATAAACAATTAGGCTTGTTACTCCACAGAGAACTGAAGGAAAGAGATCAAGAGTAGAATGGAGAAGAGAGCAGTTGGATAAATGCATCTACAGTTTAACAGAGAAATTTCACATGAGACATAAATTTGTGAATGAATATTTAAATTATATGTAAAGCAAAGGAAATAGATTTGATCACCAAGGGAGAGAATGAGAGAAAGAAGAGAAAAGAAATGAAAACTATCCCTGAGTGAATTCAACAAAGAAAAACTTAGCCTGTCAGAGGGAAAGTCTGGAATATTCAGTGTCCCAGAAACAACAAGATAAAAATGTTTCAAGATGTTGAGGAGTATTAACTGTGTCATATGCTCCCAAGAGTTCTAGGAAGTTTATAAACAAAGTGCATTATTTGAAATTGGTAAAATGAAAGTCATTGCCAATCTTAGAAGAAAAATGTTCATACTGACTTGGTGTAGAAGATGCCAGAAAGAATGGTGGGAATAAGTTGTAGTATCAATGAAAAAATATGTATATTTTTGGTGTAAGTTTGTTGTAAATTTGCTTATGAACTGGCTAATGCTGGGTGCTTGGGTAGAATTGCACCAAGGATATGAAAATCAGGGAGAGGAAGTCAGAGTCAGATGTCCGCATTCTTCTTTATATATTCTCCTTATAACACGTAGGGAATTAGAAGGCATCGAATCTCTATAGGAGTGCTAGACCACAAAGTTAATTTGTAAATCGATTTTTAGTAAGTATCATTGCTGCAAATATTTAAGTATATTTGATCTTTGACTTTTTGTGGGTTTTGAGATTTTTAAAATTTGTTTATGTTTTCTAAGTTCAAATCAAAATGTCTATTTTTTGCAAGTTATAGTTTGATATGTGCCTGCCCAGTTCAGTTGAAATCTAGCTTTATAATTTAAAATATGCAATCATTTCTAATACTGGAACTTAAATCTCATACTAATTTCCTCTATAACTTTTCAAAGTCCTTTATTTGAGAAGGATACTGTTTCTCCATGTGCAACCTGTTTCTATTACTTTTCCTAAAGGATCAGATGATAATAAGATCTCCAGGTACACTAAATAACGAAAGATGTGCTGAATTTTTCCTTTTTTTTTTTTTTTTTGGTGAGCAAGATTTGCCCTGAGCTAACATCTGTGCCAATCTTCCTTTATTTTGTATGTGGGATGCCGCCACAGCATGGCTTTATGAGTGGTATATAGGTCTGCACCCAGGATCCAAACCTACAAATCTCGAGTCGCCTGAAGTGGAGTCCATGAACTTCACCACTACTCCACCAGGCCAGCTCCGATGTGCTGAGTTTCCAAGAGAAAATACATGACATGTGGTCTCTAAGGAAAAACTACACTCTTGGGGAAGGCTTTTATTGGGTGTTGTGGAAAAAATTTTACAGTTGTCACTATGTCTGTAACAGAGAGTGTTTTCTGGGAACGTCTTTGGCTGTTAATTCCAGAAACAGCCGGGTTAATTCATTGACTTTGATTCAGAACCCAATGAACTGAAAAGAGAAAGACTCATTTTCATTTCAATGCTCTGGAGAATAAGGCACTTGGACACAAATGTCATACAACCATATGACCTTCAGTTGAGAAAGTAATATTAAGAAGGAATACTACCATCAGTTATATGACCTAGGATTCAACATCTCTAGTCCTCAGTATAATACTGAAATATACTTTGTTAAATTAGTTTTTGTCAATGAAAGTAAGAAGCATATGGAAAATCTTTGGTAAATGATCTTAATTAATTGCTTCTCTCTCCTTGTAAAAAGCAAATTTTAATAGCTGCAAAAGACAAAAAAAAAAATCCTTACTGGTAATGACTGTAGAGACAACATTTGCATTTAAGTGAAGTCAAATTAATTTCCTCCAGTTTATAAAGGCAAGTATTCTTACCCAGATAGTTTAAACACACTATCTAATGTTTAAATAATAAAAAATGAAGGCATTACACACCATGACCTTTTAAAATTCCTCCAGGTCTTTTAAAAAAAATTATCTATTCAGTTTACATATATATTTACTAAATAAAATGATGTTAAAGAATAAGCAATTTCTTTTAGAAAACTGTCATTGTTTTCAAGATCTAGGACAAAAATTATTGCTTTTAACTGATAGATATAAAACTTGGTTATAACATATTTTGTATGGGTAAAGATTGTTTTTAATGCAGAGCTACATATACTGGGAGCTGGATATGAAGTCAGAGGAGAGTGAACAATTGGTCAAGGAGCCATGGGAAGCAGCTATCTATTTCCCAAAGAGCAAAGCATGCAAATCAATGAACCGATAGTACTTAGTGCATTAGTCTACTTGGGCTGCCATAGCAGAATACCACAGACTGAGTGGCTTAAACAACAGGGGTATATTTGTTCACAGTTCTAGAGGCTGGAAGTTCAAGATCAAGGAGCTGGCAGGGTTGGTTTCTGGTGAGACCTCTCTCCTTGGCTTGCAGATTGCTGCCTTCTCCCTCTGTCCTCTCACATGGTCTTTCCTCTAAGGGCTCTCACTCCTGGTGTCTCTTCTTTTCCTAAGGAGACTAGTTCTATTGAATTAGATCCCCATGCTTACGACTTCATTCAACTTAATTATCTCCTTAAAGGAAGACAGTGTCTTGTAAGTTGAAATTATATGAAGGAGAGTATTTTAATAGACAAGGAAGTATTTTACCAAAACATTCCATCTATTGTTTTCCAGGGGTAACAGAAAATTTATGATGCTGTGACTTAAATAAATTTTATTTATAACTAAGAAAATGTATACTTTTTTTTTAAGAGAAACACATGAGGATTTCACATGAAAAAATTCCTTGGGTACACTTCTTTTAAACGTTATTTTCCTTAGAAATTGCAGCTTGAAAACAAAGTTAAGACCAAACTATCTGCTTATAGCTTTGATGAAATAACTGATAGTAGACTAGCTTTGCCATGTGTACAACTATAAAATTTGGCAAAATAAATAGAACAACTCTTCAGCTATTGCAAAACAAACGCTACTTGACTATGATCTTTGGGACAAATAAACTGCTTACTTTGCTACATGGAGTCACTCTTTGGACTACTGCACAGAGACGGGGAGCCCGAGCAGAGCAACCTGGTTTGGCTGAGCTGTGGAGAAAGACATGGGGTTCAAGGCTACTGTAGTAGCTGAAATTTTCAGAGCAGTGTAATAGAGAGAAAGAAGCTGTTGAGGAGGAGAAGTTCTAAAATCCTCAATAGTTGTCCCCTTGAGTCTTGCCACTATTCTAAGCTGCAGATGTGCAAGCCAAAAACTTATGGAAAGGCAAAGGACAATTATGATGAAACAAACAAAAACAGGAAACTATGATTTGGATACCTAACAGCTACACAGGACTGTGAATGTTTTAGTTTTATGCCAGAATGGATATATATGGTTGATGAACCCAAGCGTTCAGTAGTGATTCTAGAAATGCTAGAAAAAGTTTGTCTAGTTAAAAATCTTAAAAACAACCTCAGAAGGTTTAGGTTGATACAGATGTAAATTAACTACCTTGTTGAACAAAGCCCAGTATCATTTAAAGAATGACAACAATAGCCAGTGAATCAATAACATAATTCAATATGTCCACTATCCAATCAAAAATGACTAGACATTCAAAGAACCGGGAAATGTGACCCATCACTGGTAGAAAAATCAATTAGAACAGACCATGAAATGCCAGAGATAGTGAAATTACTAGATTGAATTTCTTAAAACAGCTATTACTTATTCAAGTATCAAAAGGAAAATGCAAAAAAATTGGTGATAGAAACAGAAGATAGAAAAAATAAAATGGACTATCTAGTACTAAAAAATGCAACACTGGAAGTGAAAAATAATCACAAGGTGGGCCTAACGGCAGTCTAGTCTTTCCAAAACAAAGAAAAAGATTATTGAACTTGAAGATAGAATCTATCTAGATTCCACCAATTAAAATTTACCTAAAATGAAACACACACACAAAAAAAAAGGCAGAAAAATATCAAGAGAAACACAATGTAATGTAGGTACTGTTAAACAGATTAACCTAAGTATAGTTGAAGTGCTTGACAGAGTTTGGAGAGAGATTGGAGCAGAAAAGTATTTAAAGATAAGGGTTGACTTTCCCAGATTTCATAAAAACATAACCCCAAGACTTATTAGAGTTATATTAGTGAAGATAGTATGCCTTTCATATAAAAATAAGCAAACAGATCAATGAAACTCAATTGTCCAGAAATAGACCATATTTTTAATATCAGTTGATGTTCAACTAGGAAAATCAAAGCAAAGAGATAAAATCAATAAAATGAACTTCCTCAAAATTAAAAACTTCTGCTCATCAAGACCCGAATAAATAAATTAATAGGCATGCCAAAAACTAAGAAAAATACTTGTAAAATATATGTCAGGCAAGGTAGTTGTACCTCTTGCCCTATGAGACAATAGTTTGTCTTCTAGGATTTTATAGAAGAGAAATGAAAACATATCTCCACAAAAAAGTACTTGCATGAGGATGGGCATATCAGCTTTATTTGTAATAACCCAAACTGCAGACAACTCAAATGTCTGTCAAAGCAAGAATAAACAAATTCACTTATATGCACACAGTGGATTAGTCAACAATAAAAATGATCAAACAATTTATATGCACAACAACATGCATGGATGGAAGGAACTCGAAAACATCAGGTGAGTGAACATATCCAGACAGAAAAGTATGCATACCACATGATTTCATTCATTTGAGGTTCTAGAATAGAAAAAACTAATCCATGGTTAAAGAAATCAACACATTGGTGGCCTCTCTTTGGGGGTGGGGAGCTGGGAAGAATTTTCTGGGAAGGCTGTTGAGTGATCTTTCTGAGTGTGATGAACTTGTTTTATATCTTAATTGAGGTGAGAGATACATGGGTGTAAGCAATGGGCAAAACTCACAAAGCTGGACTCTTATTATCTGTGCATTTCATGTGTGCAAATAATTCCTCAAGTAACAACAACAACAAAGCCGTCCTGTAACTCCAAAATTCCTATTAAATACACTCCTACTGAGATAGATAGATAGATAAGTGGTTTAATGAGAAAATATTGCCACTTGTGTATCACCCAGTATCATCTGTTGTAAGCTATTTTATAATTATTTTATTCTACACTGTGCATATTCTTGGATCGATAATGGTTCTGTTAAAGTTAATATTTCCTTCTGTATTTCTCTGAACAAATCTGTGGCCCCACAGGTGAAAAATACTCTGAAGGAAATCTTCCTGAAAACATATAATAGGAAGATAAAATTATGTTCCCAATAGCCTAACTGGACTACGCATTCTATGATTAGCTCTTTGTTGCCTTTAAGATACCTCTAGAGTGTTCAAAAGTAAAAGGAAAACTTTTATTGTTCTCCTGAAGCAAGATCCCACGAGCATAAGCTTACCTAGAGAAATAAGGCAACCTGTTTATATCGGACTGTAAGGGAGAAAAGAGATGTGCAAAAGAAATTCAGTAAGAAATGTAAAATATAAATAAGCAAGTTAATGTACCCAGGAAACATAATCTACTCTAAAGTTTGAACTGTATTTTTCAAGATCTATGAAAAAAATAAATTTAAACTAAATATTAGCTTTTCAAGGAAACTGACTCACAATATTTACTTGTTTTTGTACACGTACACCTAAGAATATTATGTCAACTTTTCTAGTGATTCTTGCATTTTTGCCTTCTAATAATAGCTGTACCATGTTTCCCCTTGAGAGTGTAAAGCTTTATCTACTACCTTTAGCCATATATATGATTATTTTTGTTCAGAGAAATAGTCACTGCCGTATAAATTCTATTAAGATGTTCTAGTTTATTACGCTCTACAGAAGTTGAAAAATAATCTATATAAAAGAAAGTGGTACAGGTGAAATATGTTAAAATATGTGTGATACATCATATCATCATGAAAACTTTTCTTTAAAAAGTAATTATGTTGCTAACTGTTTATGTGCCCGAGTATAGACTATGCATGCAGTTGTGTTACATTATGTAAAGACTTCCATTAAATTTAAGAATTCATTCAAATTATCTCTACATTCCGGGGCCAGCCCGGTGGCGCAGCGGTTAAGTTTGCACGTTCCGCTTCTCGGCGGCCGGGGTTCATCGGTTTGGATCCCGGATGCGGTCATGGCACTGCTTGGCACGCCATGCTGTGGTAGGCATCCCACATATAAAGCAGACGAAGATGGGCACGATGTTAGCTCAGGGCCAGTGTTTCTCAGCAAAAAGAGGGGGACTGGCAGTAGTTAGCTCAGGGCTAATCTTCCTCAAAAAAAAAAAAAAAAAATCATCTCTGCATTCCAAATTATCGGTTTCCACTTCCTGTCCTATAAAATGAAAGTGGACAAACCTCACAATTTACTAATCTATTGCTAAAAAATCTGATGAATTTTTGCCTCTAAATTTATGATGAAATTCATGTAAAGTCATAATGATTAGTGTAAGAACCGTATTGCTACAGTTATTCCAGGAAACATCTTTCTATGTCATTCCTTCCTCTCCATTAATATTAGACATAGTGATTTAGTTTTACATCTATTGGTAGACATATTTGGTGCTTGATTTTAACAATCTTAATAATAATTGCACTATTAAAATATCCTAATGAGTATATGTATATGCATACACACACACACACATATATATACACACATATTTTAATATATAGATCAGCATACTTAAATTTGGTAGAATTAACATAGTTTGTTCACTTGTATAAATTTAAATAAAAACCATTACTACAAGAAAATCTCTTACTTGTTTTTGCATCATAGTCTGAGTCCTTAGGTCCTTTATCACCAATCAGAAATTAAAAAAAAATTATTTCCAAACTATGATTTATTTACCTGGTACAAACAAGCAAACCGAGTCAAATGAAAGCAAGCAAAACAGTGGGGGAGGGGAGTACATCGTATTTCCCATGATGCATCATCTTCAGGTGGTTCTTCTGCTCTCGGCAGTTTTGCTTTCCCGTTACTCCAATTTTCTTTTCTCAGTGACCAAAAAGAAGATTTGGAAGAGATTGGAAAGAAGTAGGTGACAGTAGAATTATCATTCAGTGACAGAGGTTTCAGAAAGTAGGTGACTCTAAATCTGATGCTTTCCTCCACCTCCTTCTTCCCTTTGGGGTTACTTTTGAAATGGTTTGAAATAGCTACCTTCAAATTCAAATTCTGGTGAATAGTGAATTGGCTTAATGATCATAACTTGGAAACTTCTTGATAGATCCTTTTATTGTGTAAGTATGAATATTATATATTATTCATACATAATTTATACATAATTATATACAATTCATTCTATTAAATATTGTATTTCATCATTATATGTCTATATGGCATTACACTGGCAAATAATAGTAAAAGAAATTAGTTACTAAAGACTTCTTGAATAGATAAAAGAGCCCCAATAAACACAACTTTTTTTTTTTTTTTAAAGAATTTTATTTTTTTCCTTTTTCTCCCCAAAGCCCCCTGGTACATAGTTGTATATTCTTCGTTGTGGGTCCTTCTAGTTGTGGTATGTGGGACGCTGCCTCAGCGTGGTTTGGTGAGCAGTGCCATGTCCGTGCCCAGGATTCGAACCAACGAAACACTGGGCCGCCTGCAGCGGAGCGCGCGAACCCAACCACTCGGCCACAGGGCCAGCCCCTAAACACAACTTTTTAAGGTTATCTAGAAACTCATTTCTGAACTCTAGTTATTCCTCTATACTTCCTTCTCCCCCCTTGCTCTTGGTCTCTGGGAGCCAGTGATTAACTGCTGCATTTGGAAGCTTGGGGGATTGGGAAGAGAAATTAATATTTCTGTTACCACAATCACAATCTTGGGTGACACCCAAATCGATCTGGCTGTTGTCCCCCATCCTCAACCAAAAATCATTGAAATAAGTGTCATCTCTCCCTCAGATAGTAGCTTATTTTAATATCCTAAGTAGCACAATTAAAATATGCCCCACGGTAACTTGGTAGCAGAGAAAAGTGACATATAAATGGGGAATCAGGAGGATGGGGAGACAAGTAATACAGGCAAGGAAGACGGTGAGAGCCAATGGTACATTGGCAAGGAACCAAACAGAATGTGCAGATTTGTATATTTTGGAACCTAAAGAAGAAGTTAGAGAGCCAGAAACAAGGCAGGACTTGACCAAAATTGCATTGTTGATGGTTCTAAAAACAGGAAGAGTTTATAACTACATAGTTATTGATTAAACAAATATTACTCAAATATTACTGTATCATTAGATTCACATCAAATAGATTTAAGAAAAAGATATTCAAATACAATTAAATGATGAGCCACGATTATTTACAGAAATTCCCCTAATTACAAGCCATGCAAAGTCAATTCCATAATACACAAAGTATCCTGCTTAGAATATCCTTACAGTATCTTAATTTTTTAAAACGTACTTATTTATTTTCCTGATAATGTAGGAAAAAGAATTAATGAGAGAATACAAATCTTTCTAAAACTAAAACATCTTCCTTTTTCTTGTTACTATTAAATCTTTTATTAAGATGTAAATGTAAGCAATGATGCAATAATTTACTATATTTAAGATATTTCCTCCTAAAACTCTATGGTTCACTTTAAATTTTATATCTATAATTTAAAACTGAGTGATGAAATAAAAATTCTGTACATTTTCACTTGGACTTCAAGTTTATTTGCTTTTTGTTCAGTTTTTAAAATATGTGTATACAGAGTGCCTGCAAGCAGTTGCTATATCTACATATAGCTGTAAACTTCCAGCTGTTTCATAAAGCACGTCTTTATTTTTCAATACACACAAGAATGGATGCTTTATACCAGTGAAATTCACATGCTTTCACATAGCCACCACAAACCCGAAAATGAAAAGAGTTCCTTGCCGTGAAATAGAGACATAAAAATATGTTAACTAGGAGTTATTGTAAAGCTATTTTTTCTAAGCAATATATTCTTGGTATAATTACCTTTGCTACATCAACCAGACAGACTTAGAATTTCAATCTTTATGAGAAAAATAAAATAAAACATTAATCCTTATAAACTGGAATTGATAATAAAGCCAATTTTAACCCTTATAAAAAATATACTATAATCTAATTTCCTCTAGTAGGAAGTCATGACTAGGATGAAGACACTGAAGATGAATCTTATTAAACTAAAACCTGACAGGAAGATTTGAAAATGTTATTGTATTAATTATTTAGAAATATAATCAGTATTAAAAATAATCTCCTGCCAAAAAAAGATGAAAATGTTAAGTTAGAGATGTTATTACTTTGCCTCCAAAAAAATATCTCTGGAGTTGAAAATCCAATGGGAAAGAGAAAATGTGAACTAAGAAGGCAATAAAGGAGTGGATCAGTGCATTTTATAGCATGATATCAAAAGTGGCTTCAACAGGAAATTGGGACTTCCACTTTCAGCTCTTTGATGGGCTTGCTAATTTTGGAAAAGCAAACTTTCAAAATTCCTCTAAAATATACCTACATTTTTCTGAGTCGATTACAGCAAATATTCTTTTAAATGCATAGCCAAACTAAACTAAAAGAAAAAGGTTTGAGGAAATTCCCAGAATACAAAAAATAAGTGTTTGAAACCAGTATAATGAGTATTCAAACCCCAGGAGCACTCACCAATATTAGAAATTTTGAGCCTTGAGTTTAGAGGCAGATATTGGAGAGGAGAAATGCACAGTGCTGTTTATGGTGGGGATTGTATTACCGCATAGAAACAGGACCCTCAGAGCTTACACCCTGGGTATGAGTGAGGCAGCCTAGGTGCAATTTGCCTAACAGCAAAAGGAGACAATCTGGTAAACTGTCTCAGCCAATAATGTCCTTCATCACTGTCCCCTGGCCTAGGCCCATAGTTTAGAGAGCCATGGTCCAGCTCTTGGGGCAAGCAGTTCACACAGCCAAGGGGACTCAATCATCCAGAAGCCATATTACTTTTAGATCATATGCTGGATATTAGGACCCCAGAATTCCCTGCCCAACAGCCGTAAGTCTGCATTCAGGGCCTTTCATGAGGCTCTTCTCTGGTCCCATCCTCTCAAGGCAGAGCATAGCATCTAGGCTTAAGGCTTAGCCAGGCCTGGAGGTGGGGTAGGGTTTATGGAACTTAAGACATATGTGCTACACTGCTTCATTGTCCATATGATGGAGTGCATGATCATTGTTTGTACAGGACACACCTGGAGGTTGGAAGAGAAGAGGGCAGTGAAGGCTAGAGCCTAAATTTGTGCTCTTACTCGAGCCTCTTGAGAGGTGCACCAGGTCTCAAGAGTTATTCCAGTTTGTAAAATAAATAACTCCCTTAGGAAGTTATAACCAGAAATCTATACTCACAGATGCAAGTAGTCTGAGGAGCACCAAATTGAGTGATAACCTTTAAATAGCCACACGTTTATAGTAATTAGAAAGAACTGGACAAAGCCAAAGTAATCTATGCAACCCCTCCTCCCCACTAATCAAAAGATGAGTAACTCTTCCTCTCCCCAAGTCATAGTTTCTAAAAGTAAAATTAACTCAAAAAGGGAAAACCCCTCTTAATGTTCTACTTCATATATAGCATACTCCCTTCGGTTCTCTAAATCAGGTTTTGGCAATCTGGGCCTCCATCCAGTCATATGTGGTACAGCCTGCAGGCTAAGGATGAGTTTTGTGTTTTTAAATGTTTGAAAATCATCAAAGGAAGAATGATATTTTGTGACTCAAAGATTATATGAAACTCAAATTTCAGTTTCTATCCACAAACTTTTATTAGCACACAGCTCCTTTCGTTTGATAATGTATTGCCTGTGGTTGCTTTTGTGCTACAATGCCACAGTTCTGAGAACCAAAACTGTCTGCCCCCACACCAGCCTGGACACTGAGAATGTAAAGGACACCTTATTGTCTAGATTAACCTGAGTTGCTATTCTATGATTTTCACTCGCACACTTTTGCTTTTCCAGGACCCTTCTGCCCAGGCGAATGGTTTGGTTGTTCAATACAGGATCTGAAAGAACGATTAGTTCTTCAATGGAAAGCATCAGAAAAGTTTGCAAGTTTAAATTCTGAGTTATTCACCTCAAATACTCTCCCCACTGTTTTCCCCAATCCTGGACTGTTATGTCACCCTTACCCAATTCTAATCTAATCAAGGTCTCGCATTGAAAGACCTACCATAAACAAAATTTCCAATTCTCAGCAAATACAGACTTCACCTCCCTTCGTCTGAGACACTGCCAAAGCTTTGGCAGTGTTTTCTCTCCCCATGGCAAATAATAAACTCAGCTTTGCCTTATCAACATATTGTGTTAGTAATATTTAAGGAGACAGCTTTAAACAATTTTCTAGTGGGCTCATAAACCATATGGCCTACAAAACCTAAAAGATGTACAAGCGGTCCCTTTCCAAAAACGTTTGTCAACCTCTGTTCTACATGAAAAATATTTGCCCCATTATAATCAAAGTGTCCAGTTGAATCTTTTTTCAAAAGCGTATTATTGGTTTCTTTACTGCAGACTATAAGAACCTCATTCTTTGTGGATTCCAAAAGAATTTCTGGGAAGCTGGTGGAGGCTAAGGGGGTGGATCATGGGTTATACTCATATATAAAAGAGAACCTCTAAGTCTGATGTTTTAAGCACTGAGGTTGAAGTAGTGACCTGGCTTTTATCTGGTGGATAGTCCCCTCATTTATTCTGTATGCAGAATTTTTAGTGAATGGTAAAGATCATATTTCTAAAGATTCTAAGAGTGTGATATCATTTTCAGCAAAACTTGGTGCAGTCTTAGCAAGATTTGAAGCAAAACAGATATCAAATGTAGTGGAGTGGGTGTTACAGGACAAGAATGGGGTTTACGCATACTCAAGCCCCTTGATGTCTTACCTTCATCCCCTTCTGTGGAAATATATGAAGATTACCCAGATGGAAACAAACAGGCTATTCTGAGCTGGCTACAGAGAGTGAGTCAGCCACCATTACTTGCATTTGGGTGAGATTCAAAGACTGTTGGTGAAGTGGAAAAGCTTGAAGATGAACAAAAAGGGAGGCTTTAGGTGTTCTCTCAAGGTTGTACATGAGGAAGCTGGATTTGGGCTAATTAAAAGCAGGGCATCTTATAGACCTGGTTTGGGGAATGTATTTGGCTTTCTCTGGATAGGTCGTGAGCTGGAAGTGACAGCAGCCAATAGGAGAGCTAGCGGCCATTGACCACATCCTGACTGTTCTGGGCCAATTGCTACAGAGGTGGTGGTTTGGCTTCCTTGTGAATTGCTGCAGAGCTTATGGTCAGAGCTCTATTTTCATACATGTTCTGGCCAATGTCCATTTGTATATACAAAGTCTCACCGCTCTTTTCTCTTCTACATTTCTGAAAAGGAATTCCACAGCAAATTCAACACTGAACTGTTTCCATGTCTTCAAAACTTTCCTCATTTCAGGGGTGATCACAGACAACAATTCTTGGCTTGTTCTTGAGCTGTTCTTAGCAATCCCATTCTTAAAAAAAGGTGCACTCTTTTCTTGTTTTTCCTCATACTTTACTTACATCTTTAGGCTAGACTGATTTTCCATTGATGCTTCTCAGTGCAAGGATTAGTGGGGAAGAACCAATCCATGCTCAGTTTTATGTTAAACTATTGTGGTCCCTGAACTATAGAATAAATTGTTACACTACATTTTATTTGATAGTCTAGAGATAGTTCAAAAGTAATTGGTTGTTGATGTCTCCCAAGATCATTATGTCCTGAATCACCTCAGAGGAAACCTGGAAAAAAAAAAAAAACCTTTGTAACTGTGGAAAGATAAGCCTTAAAAGGGGAAAAAATGCTTAATTGCTTCCCTTAAGTATACTTAGATGAGGATGTAAAATGACCGTTAAGTATTTGATAGGAAAACGTGAATACTTGCGAAAAAAATCTTCTCAAATGTCTTGAAAAAGGACCAAAAATGTGAAAAATCAAATGCTATCATCCTTAGAGGAATTCCACTAGATCACATAGGGAAGTTACAACATTGAGAAACAAAAGAAAGAAAGAAAAACTGTCCATCAGAACACTGACAATACCAATAGTCCACAGTAAACTCAAGATTGGACTTTTATTCCTAAACGCAACTTTGTACCAACTCCTGAAAAGTTTATATGTTTCCGTTCTTGTAAGATGCAAAGAAATTATATATCAAATGGCCTTAATGTGAAATTAAGCTCTCTAAACTATTTTTACTTTATTCAGAAACTTTAGGAAAGCATGTTGTAGAAATAATGGCCAAGGGTTGCTGTCTACCTTCATTAAATAGAAAAAAAGTCCTTGACAACAAAAATCCATTTTACTGATATTAACCTCTTAATGGCTGAATATTATGTTGAAAAAGTTATGATAACTCTCTTTCCTCAGATTAATTTAGATAATGAAGGACCATTTGGGTCATAAAAAATGTTAAATGATGCTTTTAGTCTAGCAAGGGGCAAACCGTAGGCATAGCAATGCATTACCTGATATATTAACATGAGAATGTCATATATAAGAAACTAAGAAGAATTTGTAGTTCCAAAACTGGAGCAAGAAATAGTACAAAGCTTGGAAGGTCAGGACAGGCTTTATCAAAATTAACATCAAACAATTAGCTATATAAAAATACGTGAATTCTAGTGTTGCTAAAAATAAATCAGTAGACATAAGAATTGATTTATTCAGCCAGAAGAAAATACATGAATCTTGTTCTTATAAGTATGTATTAAGTCATCACAGATAGACTAGATGTTAGTTAAATTATTAAAGTTAAATTATTATTATTATTTTGTGTAAGGAAGACTGGCCCTAAGCTACCATCTGTGCCAATCTTCCTCTTTTTTATGTGGGATGCCTCCACAGTGTGGCTTGATGAGTTGGTGTGGTCCATGCCTGGGGTTCCAAACCTGTGAACCCTGGGCTGCTGAAGTGGACCCCACGAACTTAACCATTACACCACTGGGTCAGCCCCAAAGTTAAACTATTTTAAGTAATTTTGAAAATTGACTTATTTCTATTATTTCAAGGTAGAGAAAACTTTTCTCTGTTCTGGTGTTTTACAATTTCCTTCAAGAAGACTGGAAGAGTTATGCCTCTACCTTCTAGGAACTTAAAACTATAAATATTTAGTATCCCAATGCCCTCAAGTTGAAATCAAACTGAATCAATGACCAATTATCCAGCAGTTGATTCTACACAGATTCTCACAGATTAAAAACAAATAATCAGAATACAAATCTCATTCAAAAGCAGTATAAATCAAAGAAAAAATACCAGGAAAATTTGAACTTTATTCAGTGCTTCCCTTGCTCGATTTGACATTCTACTAATTTTTTTACTATTTTCTTGATTTATTGGAAAAAAGAGCAATTATATTGATTTTGTTAGGAAGCTATCTTTTCAATATAAAGCAAAGGAAGAACTTTATATGTAAGAATTTATACACATATTTTACTATTAGAACTGGATTTGAAATATCATTTTGAATGCATGCATTTACAAAATATATCAACTAAAGTTATATATTTTTGTATTTCTGTCCACAGAAATCTCCCGGTGGTAATGACACTCATACAATACACCCTAGTGCAGAGATTCTGGTTTCTAATTCAATTTTCCTCCCCAAAAGGAACTAGAGTCCTTTGAAATAAAAGATGGCTAATTCAGTCTGAGTCTGAAAGGTACAAGGTGAGCTTATGACATTTTGTTGTACCATAAAGCAATGAAGCTTTCAAAGATTAATAGGGTCATGTTGAAAGGACACAGGAGTCAATAAAAAGGAGGCTCCAACTGGCCAAAGTTGAGACAATTTGAGCATCCAAAGAAGACTACAGGAGAAGTTGATTGATGCATAACAAATCTGAAAAATCTTAAGTACCTAAAAACCCAAACACAGAAAAAGTCAACAAAGCTTCTAAAAGAAAGTAACAAAATTAAATGTATTTCTCAGTAACTCTAGTCTCCTAAACTGATTTATTGTATCAATGAACAGAAGAGAAAGTAAATATATCTACATCAGGCTTTTCCTGAATTAAGAAATTTTTAACAGAATGACCCAACATGTGGTGATCTCAAGTCAATCAAAAATATCAAAACTTCAATTGGACAAAATCATGTTTCTTAAGAATTATATGATACTGGTAATATGAAAGTATGCAATTTTTCACCAATTCCAATGCTTTAAAATTATTTTGTTGTAGAATCTCATCAAGGTCTAGAGTTAGAAGGAGAAAGACCTTTACTTAAGAAATAACCAGTGCGGGCAGGAGAACATTATCTTATTAGATAAATAATTAGGTAATGTTTATAACTTGAATCTGGGGAAATGAGCTAAGACAGTCAACATCCTCCTGTTGAAATTAGGGAATCAACAAAAACAACAAAATACGAAGTTCAACAGTTCTCGTCTTCTTCATAAACTAGAATGTAATAAGCTTTCCTATTAGCAGTAGGTAAATGCAAGAGCCAAAAAAAAAAAAAAAAATAAGGACTATAAAAGCAGGCTGCACATGGCTGGAGGCTTCTCCAATTGTCACAATAAATGTAGGCTGCAGATACAAACATGAGGAGGGACAAGCCCCATGATGGGTTAAACCCATTTCAGACCCTTACCACTCAATAGCTAAGATCACCATTGCTCTCTTCATCGAATATTCCCTTAAATGTGAGTTGCAGGCCACCAACACTGGAGGAGACTAATTTAGATTAAAAAATCATGGAGAAAGAATGGACCGGAACAACCACATCAACATTGTCCTCAAAACAAGCTGAGCCTGCTTCTTCTACATATAGCTGAGGGCACTTTAATCTCTGAAAGCCTGAAGGAAACAATATTTTTCACTGCTCTCTGGCAACTAAATGGGAAGGTAAAAGAGAGATATCTCATAGCATTTACAATTGAGTGATGAAAATCACAATAAATTCTGTTAAAAACTACACTGACACACATCTTTAGGATTAGTGTTACAAACCAACAAGTCCCTGGGCTAATATAGGCTGCGATGTGCATTTGCCCTTGCATCGCTTAGGATGGCCATTGGCTGGTAACTGATAGAGAGATTTTCTTTCCTTATCAATCACCTTTCCTACCTCCTTCAGACGTCTCTTATAGTGATAATAATCACAATCCCTGGACAGGCATTATCACGGCCTAACGTGTACTTACGTATATGGTTGTAAATGTGTGGATTTATACATAGACACCTGGGAGGAATAACGAGGAAAACCAGTAACTCCCAACCAAACATTTTTAAGTGTCCAAAATAACAATCGAAAAATAAGCAAACAAAACTTAATGCTCCATCCATCAATGTCATACTACCTTAACTATTTTAAATAAATAGCATAACTCTTTTCTTTTCCAAAATATGTTTTGATTTATTTTCAGATGTATAAACTTACTCCCCTTGGTTTCCAAATATATGTCTTGAATTGCTTTTCAAATAAATTTTATAAGTTTGTTTACTTGTGAGTCTAAGAACCTCTCTCATCTGTGAATCCCAAAACAATTTCTAGAAAGGTAAAGTGTGTGTCAGGGGGTGGGGGGGATGGAGGAGAGGTAGAAATCTTAGACTGTAATCATGAAGCAAAGAAAACGCGTAAAACTAGTGTGTTCAAAACCAAGGTGAAGTGGAGATGACTTCTGGCTGGTGGTTGCTCCTTTCATTTCTTTCTGCAGGCAGATTTTTATTAAACAAATAGGATTGCATTTTTTACAAATAATAACTTTCAATATATAGTCTTTTTTCCCCAACAATCCTCAAGCCAGACATGTCAATATTTTCATAAAAACTTGTAAAATATGGGCTGAGAATCTGAAAATAGAAAATAGACAAGAAAAAAATGCACCATGACCAAAAGGTAACAGCAGAAATAAACCTCACAGAACTTCACATATTAATATTAGAATGGCTTAAGATGCAGATTAAATGCATAAGAAGAAAGAATACTTGAGGTGAAGATTTAAAGTAGATGCTTATGCTTGTTTTGAAACTATACTTTAACAAAAATTAGGACCAAGCATAAGTATGGGTCTACCTGGATTGTTTGCTCTCTATACACACATGCACACAGAGTGAGGGAAGGAGGAAGGGAGAGAGATTTACATAACTGAAGTGTAATATACATGAAAAATTTGTACTTTTTACCTATAATGTATTATAATACATTCTATTTCATTTTACTCTATTTAATTTTAGTGCTAGAAAAAGAAAGTTGTTTGTGATTTCATAAACATATTTCACAACCCAGTATATCAGTTACTAGCTCCACCTGGAAAATACTGCCCTTTTGTGAAATTTCAAATTTTGGACCATATACTTCAATTATCTATTCAAAATATGACACATTTATAATAAAATCCCAAAAGGATCTTTTCAGTATGGATATTCATTCTGATTATCTTCATATATTTTCATATATATGGTAGAGGGAGAGTACTTTGCTAAGATAAACAATTTCAAAATTCACTGATATTCTCAACTCAGAAAATCATTATAAATATAAATACTCAATAATTGGTTGACAGCAACAATATACATTTAAATTTTCCAAATTAATTCACCAAATCAAATGTGAAATCAAAAAACAAAACAGAATCCAAAACAGTGGATGGTCATTCCGTAACTGGCTCCGTGTGGCAGAGGTCATTGTCTTCCAATATTTATTTTCTCTTTCATGAATTTAGTTCAACTTTGGGTCTTTGCTATGAACACGCCTAGATCTTATAAAATTAATTTATAACCTCTCTTGCAGCTAAATTTTACCATTTGACTAAGATCTGGCCAATGGCATATAAATAGATATACTGCATGCCAGATTTGTATTGTATCATCAATCAGAATGTGTACACTCTACTTCATGTTTTCTCTCTCTGGCTAGAATGTAGACATCTTCAACCAGGGGAATAAGGCCACATCCAGAGATTTCAGGACAAGGAGAAAGAAGAAACCAAAAGCTCAGATGTCTTTATAAACCATCTATCTGGATTTTTGCATGAGAGGAAAATTAAACTCTTATTTTGTGTAAGCCGTCATATTTTTTCTGTGTAATTTTTTATTATAGTAATTTAAGCTTTATTCTTACTTATAAAGTTTAAACTTGTTAGTTAAGTATTACCATAACTGTGAAAATATATTTGTTTGATGAAAATCAAACTAATAATCTTTAATGCCAGATATAATTATGCAATTAACATCTCTAAGTCTCCGATCTCTTATTTGGAAAAAAAAAAGCAGTGAGAGCATGAGATACTTCGTGGGACTATTGTAAAGATTAATGACCTAATCTGCAAAATTTATTAATGAAGTTTTTTGTCTACAGTAAAATCAATAAATGTTAGCTGCTATTATGTCATAAACTTCAATGATCAAATTGTCTTTAAACTTGAACATAATTTAAATCGACTATACATTATTTCACATAACGTTAAATCTGATTTCAAAAGCAATGAAAACTCATCATGGAGCATTTGATTTGTCCAAAAATACACCAAGTATATTTTAGAAAACAAACTTTTAAATAGTACTCAGAAAGAAACACTGTTAATAATTTGGTGTTTATCTTCTAGTTTTTAAAAAATATTTTTGTGTGAAGACATACAACTTCCTAACAATCTGGAATATTTTCTTCTCCATTACTTTAAATGTTCTCATAGTAAACATTCCAAAAGTGGATGTTTAATAGCTACAGAATATCCTGCTATTATCAATACTTATTTGCCCAGTAGTCAATTATTGGACTATCTATCTTTTTAATATTATAAATATTGATTCACAATATATTTTGTATGTAAATGTATACGTATTTATGATTATTTGCTTAGGATGAATTTCTAATAAAGTTCTGAGCCAAAGGATATACATAATTTGTAAGATTTAGATATATTTTATCTTACTTCACTCTCAAATTTTGAATCAATTTATACCTCAAACATGGTACGAAGATTTTCTTCTGAACCCCTGCCAACACAAGGATTGCCCCTCAATATTTGATAGACAAATTCCTTTCTAATTTAAAGTAATGAAACTCAAAGTACACCTTGAGTTATTGTTACACTCAAAAAAGTGTTTGATTCCTACTAATCATTTGATAAATATATGTTGAGTGAATTCCACAGCTTCAAAGACATAAAACATACATTGTTGCATCTTCTAGCAATTCTTAATCTCTTCAAAATGAATTGCTGGATAACACAGACTAATATAAATTAAACTCTCCTGGCATTAATCTTACTGGATTTCAAATTCTCTATTATCAATATCAAGGAAGTGTTTATGAAATAATTCAGAAAAGCTTTCATCTTGTGATATATTGGTTATTTTTGTAAGCACATTCATTAATATGTTATATATCTTTGACATATCATTTTGGTTCCCTTTTTTATAATTGACATAATACAGATTCAAGAATATTCCTTGAGATACAGGAATAAAGCATACTTGAAAATGTTGTTTCCACTTTGACTTCTACAAACTATAATGAGGACCTGACAGAGAGTAAGTTTTGAGAAAACATCTTTGTTTATATTTTGAAATCCTAGGAGTTTTATTCACAGAATAACAAAATACTAAGGAAGCATACAACAGTTTTCTTTACTGAATATCTTTCAGTGCTCTACCCAGCAAAAGAGAAAACCCCCAAAGTGAGTACATTCTCACACAGGAAGGAAGTTAGACTGGTAATATGCTAGAATATAAATAAAATATTTTCATACGTAGACTCAATTCCATCAATTTAATCACATATGCAGCGAACTTTTTGAGTATATAATGTAGAGACTGTTCATACGCTCCCTGTAGCAAGTTTTATTACTTACATTTTAAGATTACTCAGAGGTTCTTCACAAAGCTACAAAGACAAGAAAGAAGGAGAATAGAATTGCTCGTATATTTTTTAAATTATATATATATTTTATACATACATAAATTTGTTGAAATACCTGATCCTTTAGCAAATTGGTTTAAGTTACAACTATAGATTTAAGATTAAAAAAATCAAAAGATATTTCTACTTGCTATAGAAATAAGAAATAACGGAATTGAAGAGGTAAGGAGACAGATAGACTAATGTCTTACACTGGAGTTCTCCCAAAGCTGAGCCTGAGACAAAAACACCGAATGATGCAATTTATTTTGGGGGTGAATAGAACATGAGTAGGGACTGAAAAATGAGGGAGAAGCAGTAAATTAAATGTTATTCTCAAGGTAACTACCAGCATATAGGAGTGGAACTTAAACCAGTGAGAAAACTAATCTGAGAGCCAGTGGAAAGCATTCACCCCAAATTTGTTCCAAGCAAACTGGGTTACTTATTCCTCTATTCATGTCAATCATTAGTTGAGGGCTGCTTCCAAGGGCATTCGTTATTGAGCTCTTCCAGTCTACCATTATACAGGATCATTTGTAATTCTGCAAAGACTATAACAATAACAACAAGCAAAAAAGGCTAGGAAATAAGATGGTGGTTATTTCAAGTTGATTTTGTTTCCAAAGCGTCCTCAAACTCTCTTATTGCTTCACTTTCTGCTTTCACTTAAAAGCTTTTATATAAATATCTGTAACCCCTGTAGGGTACAGACTGTGTTTTAAGAATATTGATAATATGCAGGCTGATTTTTGGATAATAAAATGATTAATGTGACTCTTTCTCTAGCGAAGTAGAACTGAAGGGCTCTAAACTCTGGGACCAGAGTAGGAATATAACACCAGAAAAATGAGAAATTAATACAACTCTACATAAAAAACAAGAGAGACCTCTCCTGAGCTGCCTCCTCAACTTTACTTGAAGAATATTAGAACTTGGTTGAAGCCACCAATCAAAAACAGAGAGAGAGAAACTAACTTTTAAGGATCCTGCAATGAGTCAGTCCTGCCAAAATACGGTAGAGTAGCAACACAGTCCACAAGCCCTGCCCTTGCTGTGGGGACTTGATCAGCTTTGTAGTGCCTTATTTGTAGGTATGATTAGTCAGTCAAATATTGCCAGAGATGTGAGGAATGCCAGCAATGAGGAAATCAGAAACTGGAGATGAAACATGAAGGAAGGGAAAAGGTCATACCCAGGGAGGAAGTGAACATAAACGTATAGAAGAACGTTTATCCTGTTGTTAAAGAACAAGGTCTAACAGAAATGTCTTCAAAGGAAAATAAAAACAAAAATTTAAACAAAACAAAACAATAACAAAAACTTGAGGGACATAATTTTCTATGCGTCTTTTGTGCTACTTGTTAGCAAGGCATTGATGCTTTATTCTGGACTATCTCCTCAGGGATGTTTTTATTACATGCAGCCTTGAAAGGTGGAGATAGTAAGGCCTAGATTAAATGACAGGCATGTTTACTGCCATTATACAAAATACGGATCTCTAAGCTTTAGATTCTCATCCTGTAACACACTCCACTGTGCGGGCAAGTGTCATCTAACCCTCTTTGCCTCACTATGTGGGAATTGGAGCTCAGTGACAAAGTACAAAATATTTACCCTCTGGTTGTTTCTATTGCTGTGAGCAATAAACAATCCTTCATCTCTGACGCTGACAATCTGTGTCTTATGCCAACAACCACGCAACTGGCTAACTTGTTAGCTTTCAAGTAGAGTAAAATTTCATATCTGTCACCATTCTTGACAGAAACGTGATGGATTATATGTTTCAGTGTATTGGGAACTTTTGACTTTTAGTAAGGAATTTTAGTATGAATTAGTGATAGATACAAAGAAATCTAAGGAAAGGCATAAAAAATCACACTCCTTTTTAACTTCAAAGGAAAAAATATTGCACAACTTTTGCACTACTCCAATTTGTGCAACAATACTACTCTACTAATTGGTCAGTTCTGTATGATATTTATATTGTTTTTATAATTAAAAGACAGCGTAATAGGTAGAATTGTGTCCCTAACAGATTTGTTGACGTCTTAACTTGAAGTACCTGTGAATTAGACATTTAAAAATAAGGTCATGGCAAATATAATCAAATTAGGATGAGGTTATATTGCATTTGAGTGGGCCCAATCCAATGCTGGCATTCTTATAAGAAGAAGGGAATTTGGACACAGATACGGAAGACACACAGGAAGAATGCCATGTGACAACAGAGCCAGAGATTGGAGTGATGCATCCACAAACCAAGGGAAGCCAAGGATCACTGTCAACTGCCAGAACCTAGGAAGAGGCAGGGAAGAATCTTCCCCTAGAGCTTTTAGAGACAGTATGACTCTGCCAACACCTTGATTTTTGGACTTCTAGCCTTCAGAACTGTAAGAGAATAAATTTCTGGTGTTCTCAGCTGTTCAGCTTGTGGTAATTTGTTATGGCAGCCTCAAGAAACTAATACAGACAGGCTAATTATATAAACAAAATTTATCTGGAGAATCAATGAAGGAAGAAATGTGTTAACATTTGTGTGTGTGCATAGGTGTGTGAAGGGAGGATTATGAGACCTACACGCTTATTTTCCACAAAAGAAAGAGAACGATATGGAAAAAAGCTAAACAAGAAATGAAAAGAAAATGTATAAAAGTATAGGCATGTATTTGAAAAAGCAGAAGAAAATATCAGAAAAAAGTCACCTGCCCCAGTAGATGAAAGTAGCTCCTTTACGGAAGTGGAAGTATAGACTGAAGGAGAATGGGGTAGCGGACTGCTGATCATTTTTTAATCAATCTTGTGAAATTATTTAATATTTTAAACTAGGCAAATGTATAACTTTGATTACAAAAGTGGTATGCATAAGTAATTTACAAAAACCTGCTCTGACTTTCTCAAAACCTAGAAAATATGAATCATATAGAAGGGGAACTTGATGGAAAATAGAACTCAGTGTTAAAACTTAGTCATTGTACCTGGGCCTGAACATCCTATAGAGTTTTGTTACTACTGTTTTTGTTCATTTGTTTATATTTTGTTTAACTTTTACTTCTGAAAAAATGTTCCTTCACATTAGGTACCTAATTATCAGAATTAAAGTTTAAACTCGAAAAATAAGTGATTATTATGGTCAAGTATAGCTAAACAGAATCACTTTAGTTCCACAAGACTATAATTGATATATGTTATGCGTGTGTGTATACATATATACATATACATATTTGTATCGCATTATTTTTAAAATGACAAGGCAGAATCATAATAATTATAAATAAAGAATATCCTTGGGGCTGGCGCGATGGCGCAGCAATTAAGTTTGCACATTCTACTTCGGTGGCCCAGGGTTCGCCAGTTCGGCTCCCAGGTGCAGACATGGCACCACTTGGCAAAAGCCATGCTGTGGTAGGCGTCCCACGTATAAAGTAGAGGAAGATGGGCACAGATGTTAGCTCAGGGCCAGTCTTCCTCAGCAAAAAGAGGAGGATTGGCAGCAGTTAGCTCAGGGCTAATCTTCCTCAAAAACCAAAACAGAACAAAACAAAAGAACCAAGAATATCCTTTACTTGCAACCTCAAACAGTAAGGTAATGCTTGCCATTTAAAGATAAAACACTCAATTTTCATTCTATTATTTTCCAAAGGAAGAGAAAAAATGGCATTTGGTGTTAACCAAGTTCAGATTAGTGACATGCACAGCATTAGTTTTCCTTAATAAGTACGCAATTTTACCATTATCATATATAAATTGGATGGTACCTTTTGGGGAGCAGAGTATGAAATTTAATTAAGTAGTGGAATCAATTCATGCTGTGATAATGAAGTGAATTTGGAAAACTAAAATTCTATTGGAATTTAGTTGTAATATGAATTATCAAATGTATGTTCATCGGTTTTAAAGTTTGCAGTAAAATTCTGAAATAGAATGGCATTAACAAATCACCTATTAGAATTAAAAAAGTCTAAAGACAGTGTTAAAAATTATATAATTTTTAAGAGTGATAATATTCTATAGTTCTCTTCCTCCATCTATTCTTGCTCCTTTCCTCCTCCTCATCCGCTTCATCATTATTATTATGCTACTTATTATTTCACCTCATAGATCCTAGCACATTGTTGTGGACAAATAAATTCTCAGTATGAATTCATGGATTTATTCATTGCATGTCATGAATGTTAACAAAATTATGCATAAAATGATAGAATAACGTGGTTAATGCACAACCGTTGGTTATTTGTTACCAGTACAAACTGATAGGAAAACAGCTGAGGAATGGGTTTGAAAAATTCCATTTAAGTTGCTATTTCAGAAAAGCTAATTTATACAAATTCACAGGAAAAAATCATCATAAAAGCATCATTGATAGGTTTACTGTTTTCAATTTCTGAGAGCTTATGCTTTGAATTATTAATTTTTTTAAGTGAAACTTTTTAAATGTACAGATGTGAATATTTCTTAAAATATCTACATGTTGAGAATCTTTGAGGATTATGAACATAATACTTCACTAACAGCTCAAACATAACATCTATGAACATAATTTTCTGATACAAATTTGCTAAACATTTAACATATGCTACTATACCACCAAGTATTATGGGTTTCTGGCAGTGACTGTCCAGACTGCTTAAATGCCAGCATTTTCCAAGCATATATTTCAATAGTCATTAATTACAATTCACTGTGACCACTGTTTTGCACTTTTACAAATGATAATGTACTGAAATTTATAATTAAGCTCATCTTGCTATGTTACTTGGCCATGTCCTGCTCGTCTCCAGAGGCAATGTCACTGTTTGGCTCTCAGTGAAAGAATAACTCTGAATGATCCTGACGCAGTTGTTTTTTTCCAATTTCTTGTAAAGACTCTTTGCCTTCCAAGAACTCCTTTAGTAATGTAATGTCACATGAACTTATTCTTGCTAGAAGTGAGAAGTTTTGAAAGCCAGTAATTAGCCAGACTACCATTTTTAACTGATTCACAAAAAATAGTGGAAACAATAAATCATAAGCTTTCAACAATATAATTAAGATGAGGTGACTAAGAATAAACAGATATGAGTCTTTAAAAATTTATTCCCAAAATTGACCGATCATAAATAGTTTTTGTGCAGTTTTCTACAAATATGAGATCTTGGCAAATAAGGATAAAAGTATAATCAAACCATACCCAATCATTTTTTTCACTTGGTCATTCTGTTACCTTCTCTCCTTGTATCCAATAATATTAATCATTATCTACCATGTATGTGAAGTCTATTCTTTTACTCTCCATCAAACATTAAATATACAGTACACTACTACTCTTCATATTTTTCTTTAATATTTTATAGGACATTTATATGTTCCTTAATTTTCTATTCATTCTAATATATCATGGTGTATTTTAACATATAAATTTGTATATTGACATATGCTAACAAAGTGTACAAATAGCATCCCCTTAAACCCTCCATTTGTAATTTTTTCAGAGGTTTTTGTTTTGAGTTCAACAAATTAGATTACATGTAGCTTTGTTGGGACAAATCAAAGCATGGCAGAATGACTATCAGAGGTAATTAAATACATCAAGTACAAACATGTTTATATAGTTCAGATTCCTTATGTATATATGTATATTTTTTTTTTTTTTTTGAGAGGAGAGATTTGCCCTGAGCTAACATCTGGTGCCAATCTTCATCTTTTTTTTCTCCCCAAAACCCCACTACATAGTTCTATATTCTAGTTGTAAGTCCATCTTGTTCTTTTGTGTTTGCTACCACCACAACATGGCTACCGACAGATGAGTGGTGTGGTTGCACGCCTGGGAACAAAACCAAGCAGCTGAAGTGGAATGCGCCGAACTTTAACCACTAGGCCATCTGGGCTGGCTCCAAATTCCTTATATTTTCAATATTTTGCAGTAATTAAAAAACTATGATGCTCTAACTAAACTCAGTAGTAGAACCAACCACATATAAGAACATTAAATCAGCCAGGGGATGATGAAGAAATGAGTACTAAAATTCTGTTAAACTAGAGAAAGACACTGAAAATACGTTCACAGATTACATTGTAGGTTTACTGGTATTGACTTTGTCCCAATAAAAGATGCATTCTGCTTGTCAACGAGTATTTCCTGTTAAGGACAAAGACTGTTTATGTTTTTCTGAATTTTGATGAAAAGATCAAGTGCAACATGATTATGGTGCAGAAAGAATATAGTTTTCTCAAATAGGCCAAGATATTACCTTTCACAGACTACTGTATATCACCAACTACTATGTATGCACATTGGAGTCCAAAGAAAGCTAGAGAGGACCTATTATGAACTGCAACTAAGCAAGATCCTTCTTTGAAAATTCTGTGAAAAAAATTACTTCCTCCTATGCCAATCACGTCTATAATTGATTATAATCTTCTAAAATGTTTTGCTCCTAGAATGGCATGCGGATGGCAGTTCAAATGTGTCCTAAAGTCCCATGATCTCAGATCCTTTCACATAAAGGAGGATCCAGAGGAAGGGAACAAGTTCATGTTACAATCCAACTGATTAAATGATGAATTGGAGGAGAGTACTCCTGAGTCTTGAAAGCAAACATGGGTAACACGAAACAGACATCCACTAGTGGATCGTGGAAATAGTGGGAAGAGGTCGAGAATTAATCACAGAAATGATTGACCTTCTTAATTAGCAAACAGCTTTAAATACTCTTATAATAAATATGTATTAGGCTGCTAATCTATAAGAATTAGAATTTGAGAATCAAATTTCAAATCTTTATGAGAATCGTTAGGATAGGTTGCACTGACAGGTTATAGTGCTACAATTACCTGAAATAGTTAGCATCTCTTTAAATGTGTCTAATACATGCACTGATGAAATGCACTATTTTATTAACGCTATTGTCCTTTCTTATGGAAAGATTACAGAAGTAATAGTAAAATATTTTTTCATAGCCGATATCACATTATTTGTATTGAACATTTTACGTGATAGATAAATCTTGCTTACAACATAAAAGTAAATACATAATTTTTTAATTAAATTTGTGATTTTTTCTCCCACTTTCACAAAAAATAGTATATTATAATTTACTGTTTAGCTCATCTACTCAGGTAATTATCAAACATACATTTTATTCTGAAAAAATTTGAGTGAGCTGTGTGATGTATATTCTTTTTAATTGATTTGCTAAGATTAATTTTGCAAACAGGAGTTTATCATTTATTTAATTAAGCTTTTTCATAATTAAGTTGAAGAGACTTTTATTCTTCAAATAAAATTCAAGCTCAAATTTATCAGAAAATGTATGGAAATCCTTGAACAAAGAGAACATATTCTAATTAGTTACTCAAAAGCCCATATTCCTTATTGGCAGGTGGTACAATATCTCTCTTGATTTCTACCAACCAAATATTTACAAATCCCATAGGCTTTGTGGTCTAAAAGAGGTTATTTTTTCTTTTCCACACCAAATGGAGAGAATTTGATTCAGGGTATAGCATAACATTGCTCTGCATGCCATTGACCACTGACACGTAGTCTCAGTCCTTAAAGCCAAGACCCAAAAGTCCTACAGATAATGCTCATAACTGCCAAGCCTTTGTCCAACTACCATACGTCTTCAAGCAAAACATCCAACTTCTTCAACCATAAATTTGAACAAGGTTTTCCCTCCTATGGGATCCCAAGCTTACAATTCACGATGCTTAGTTTTTAAATCACATGCAATGGAAGCTCCTTTTAGAAATCTCAACCAAATTGAAGAGCACTGAATAGGAATTGGTTCTGGGATCATCAAACATAGCATCCCAGGGCCATTAATAACACAAGCCTATCCTGCAATCAAATCTTGAATAAGGAGTCTGTTTTGAACCTGTATGACACAAAAGCTTTTGCTATATTTCTTTCCCAAGGTCAATTATGTTCCTTGCATAACTGTTAACCTGACCTTGGGGAATCTTGCTCATCCGTGTTGCATCCCATCTGTCATTAGAATTGGGTTTTGGCATTTTTGTCACCACGAAAGGGAAATACACACATTTAATCTATAATGGGGCACATTTGATAGGATATTGGACTAAGCCTAGACTGAAGGGATGGTGTAAATCTTCTGAGACAGATCATAATATTTACATCCAGAATAGTAAACATAACTTTACAAAAGGTGTAATGATAGACTTTACCACTATGAAAGATTGTATTTCCAATAAAACAAAAATGACTCTATTTGTATGTCAATATCTCCAACAGACTGCATTATCTATTTATTTAGCTGAAGCAATCTTTGGCAGAATCCAATATTATTCATTTAGAATTGTGTTCAGCTGCAGAGGAAACAAAGAATTCTATGAAAACTGCAGTTTCCTTATATAGCAGTTTCTTCTATTATCTGTCACCAGCAAATAGCCAAAATTTCTATTCAAAGCAAAATTGTCTTTCATTCCCTTGAAAATTCATTCACAAATGTGGATTTAGTCTCTCTTACATTATGAGGCATCACTCTGGCTACTTAGTTATAGTGGTGGACAAAACAGACATTATCCAAGATGTCTTTGAGGTATAGTCTACAGACTCAGAGCTTCCCTAGCACCAATCTCTTAGAGTGTTCTGAGTCCCATGCAATTTCTTTCTGCATATATTAGTAATGGTTCCACAGAGGTTATTCTTTTCCTGTTCGGTCTCTGGTCACCTGTCACAGCTTCTGTGATATCTAGATCCTACTCTGGAGATCACCTCTTATATATGATTGATGGATTCCTCAGGCTTATGTTGCTGCTTCCTTGTTGGCCCCACTTCTCTCAACATTCTCTTCTGTTCCACTGATAGCATGAAGGAGGTCCTTACCATATACTAGAGTTGAGAGTAGGTTTCAGATATTAACAAGACTTTACTGAATCTTGCTAGATGACAGTCGATTTAACTGAACTTGTAGAATTTTCTCTTTTAAGAATCTAAAGTCCCAATGTGTTGAGCCCAGTTCCTGATGAATCTCTCCATGGTAGGCTCAAATTCATATCCACCACAGGAAGAGTGAAAAATGTCTAGACTTCTATTTAGACCAAATTACCAGGAGTCTTAGGAGAGAAGTTATTACCTACTGTTTATATTGTAAGAAAGACATCATCAAGCTCATTTCCTATCCCAGGACAGGCTTCCTCTCAGAAAAGACCACTCCCTTTAACTACCACTCTCAGTGATGTCCTGTCACCTCTGGATAAAACAGAACAACTACACCACAATGCAAGAAACCAACGTCAGTAACTTTTGGAATATTCAATCATCAATAAAATCATGTATAAGACTTTACTAGTCTAGCCCAGTTCCTTAATATTGTATTTTCTTCTGCTTGAAGTAAAAATTTTCACTTTATATTCTTCCTGTAATCACTTTCAGCTTATATCCTGTACTCACCTGCTCAATCAAGAACACAAATAATAAAATAAAAGCAGTTGATTTTAGGCAGATTGAAATATAAACTTACATAGAATGAAGAAACATTCATTCCTCTCTTCCCAATGTCCCCCTTCACGAAAAAGCGTTTTAAAAAAATCTCTATCGACATCTCTATAGATACAACAATATATCGTAATCTACAATACAAAACAGGAATTTTAGTTTCCAAGTTGTATATCAGGCTGTTTCTGTCTTTCTCAAGCTACGTATGTGGGATCTCTCTACATGTTTTTCCCCTCAGAGTAAAAGAGAAAAATAGAATTAAAAAATGAGTGTAAGGCACTTAATCTTACATGGCCAGAAATTACTAGCTACTTTAAATAACATCTTCTGACTTATTTAAATTATTTCTATCATTAGTCTTAGTCAAAATGTTCTGTTTTACTTATTCTTAATTGTAAAATATCAAATTTGTCTGGGAAACACATTGTGGGGGACTGGAATTGGCCACCCCAAGATATGCCTCTTTGGCATAAGGATTATTTTGGGCTGCTTACTTTTAAAAACTGCAGACAGGAAAGAAACTCTGAAAAGTAGAATTTACTGACCTTTTGTTAAGAGACATTTACATTTGCAAACGAAATCTCCATCTGTAAAGGTGTCTCCCTGTCTGTACCATGAAGAAGGGGGGATGACCTTAGCTCTAGAAACTCTTAATCAGTGTGGAAGGCAAGGACTTAAATCTGCATAATAACCTTACTCTTGTTTACCGTACTTGTCTGGTAAACTCCCGTAACTGATACCCCCACCCCCAACATCCTCCTTTCTCTTTAGCTGAAGATGGCATTTAAGGTGGTGGCTTCAGCCATTTTGGTGAGTTGCTCAGTTTGCCTGAGCCTCTCTCATGTATACATGTTATAAAACTCTGTTTAATTTTCTCCTGATATTCTGTCTCATGTGAATTTAATTTGTTCTCCTGCCAGAAAGACCCAGAGTGACTAGAGGAAATGTCTTCCTCCTCTACCACATTATGTATGAGTGCTCCCAACACCTCTCTCCCTCATCCTCGAATGGAGAGTCTATTTTGGAGTGCTCAACACTTCCCAAAGCTACTTCCATACTGGTGTCCTTCTTTCTGTGGAAAAGTTTGTAACATCAGACAAGGAGTAAGGAGAGAATAAAAGAAGAACAAGCAATAAGAGAAGATATGAGTGAGGAAGTTTAGACAGGACAGGCGTTTGGAGGATTTTGAAATGAGAGACTCAGATGTAGCTGCTCTTTAAGGAAAGAGGGAAAAAAAGGCAAGTAGAATAAAATGTCTACAGAGTCTCCTCATGGAGAAGAAAATGCATAGAAAGAACTTCAATTATTTTGAAATGATTTCTGTTTCCATAAAGTGTATTTTATATGCAGAGACTAGACCTCACAGGTCAACATTGTACATCATATAATACAACATCCAGGAACATCTCTCAGCTAAGGTATAGTCATTTTAAGTTTGGAACCATAGTTTTTTGCTAGATTGAGTCCAATACTTTCATCATATAAGGATGGACAAGGCAAGTTTCAATAGATTAACCTCATTGTTCTTCTAAGGTAATGAAATTTCTAGAAATAAAATCCATGTCAGACATATTGATCTAGTGGTTAAAATTCAGCACTCTCGGGGCTGGCCTGGTGGTGCAGTGCTTAAGTGCACACATTCTGCTTCGGCAGCCTGGGGTTCGCCAGTTCGGATCCAGGGTGTGGACATGGCACTGCCTGGCAAGCCATGCTGTGGCAGGCATCCCACATATAAAGTGGAGGAAGATGGGTAAGGATATTAGCTCAGGGCCGGTCTTCCTCAGCAAAAAGAGGACGATTGGCAGCAGATGTTAGCTAAAGGCTAATCTTCCTCAAAAAAAAAAAAAGATTCAGCACTCTCCCCATTGCAGCCTAGCTTTGTTTTCTGGTCAGGGAACCATACCACCATCTGTCAATTATATTGTTGCAGCTGCTTGTTGCTGTGATGCTGAAAGCTATGCCACCAGTGTTTCAAGTACCAGGAGAGTCACGTACAGTGGACAGGTTTCTGACAGGAGCTTCCAGACTAAGACACACTAGGAAAAAGGACCTGTCCACCCACTTTTGGAAAAATTGGCCGTGACAACCTGGTGAATAGCAACAGAGCATTGTCTGATATAGCCTCAGAAGGTGAGAGGATGGTGCAAAAAGACCAGGCAAGGTTTTGCTCTGCTGTACACAGGGTCATTAGAAGTCAGAATCAGCTTGACAGCACCATCAACAAAAAATCTATGTTTTTCTCTGGATTCAGTTTAGGACTCTTTCTAATATATCAGCCTTATCTGATAATCAATTTTCTATCAATTTTAGTTAATAATAATGTATTATATTTACATAGACTTTATCAATCATCAAAAGAATGTAAAACATTCTGATTATTTCTTTTGAATTTTGTGAGATTCAACAGCATGTCCTCTCAACACTTTTCTCAGATTCTTTGATTTGAATGGACTTTTTTCCTGAAAGGTGAATGCTGCTCATGACAGGAGAGCTAACTTCTATACATTTCACTCATTTGGGCCAGGACAGAGTAGCAACACTGATGCTGTTGTCTGCAGCTTTGCCCTCAGGATAGTTCAGAACTGATAGGGAATGCAGAGATCTGCTTTGCTCTTTTGAGCCCAAAGGAGGTTGATTCTGTCAACCCAAATAATCCATAACCAATCTATAAACAAAAATTTGGGTGAGTTTATTCTGAGCCAAAATGTGAGGATCATAGCCCGGGGCCTTCCTTCCTCAAGGAAGGAGGGGAACCAAAGAAGTGGGGTGTACAGAGTGGTTATATACCCTCAAGGAGGATGTTTCACATATGATTTAAATGTCCCTTTTACAATAGTCATGAGACTGCTCTGTCGGCACAGTGATTGATGGACACAGCAGGTAGTAAGTAGGTCGGCTCTTGGTGGACACAGTAGAGTGGCAGATGTGTTGTCTTGAGCTGGGTGGTCACAGGTGAGCACAGCAATCAGTTCCTAGCCTAGGGAGAGATGCTTATCCTTAAAGAAATACAAATGTAGGGGAAAGTTACTCCTGTATCTTAAGGGCATTTGTTCTTGCCATAGGAAATGTTTAAAGCGTATACACAATGCATGCTCAATGGCCATGTCAGGCCCCTTTAGAAGAACAAAATCAGGTTGAATTAGGTTTATACCAAATGGCTTCCTCATATTCTCCAATATATCCTATCGCTTGCCACTTCTATTTGTCAATTCTCATTTTGTATTTGTGGTAGAAGCTGTTGGTGCCTTTGGACAATGACAGCTGCCTCCCAGGGAAAGATATCACCTCCCTCCTCACCCACCTCCGTCTCTTCCACAAATACTACACCACCCTCCCTCCCAAAGAACATGGCCAAGGAAATGAAGCAGTTAGAGAAGCCAGTCCTCTTGCCTCAAGGTGACATCAACTCTGTGGTACAATTTGAGCTCTAGGGATTCCCCTGGGATCAGATGGAGATGAGGAGTCTCCATCTGTGCAAACTCTCTCCCCAAATAAATTTACAAAAAAAATACCATCACGGGCTTTATCTCTAGGGAAGCTGTTCTAAGATAGCATTCTTCAAAGAGATTTGCATGTAGAGGAATGCATTTCACTTTATTTTGAAATGATAGCCACATTAAAAAATAATTATTTTAAATTATATGATTTATTACTATTATTATTATGAATCATTATGAATTCACTTTTAAAATGGTAAGTCTGTATGTGTGTGTAGGAGAGTATTTCTTCCTAGTTCAAACTAGATTATCTTAATATTTTGTACAGAAAAAAATGTTAAATTTTATCATGTTCCTTTTTCCGAACAATTTTTTGTGGCAGGCAAAGCACAGATTGAAGGTGATATTCCATAACTTACCAAAATCATCAGAATCAGAGATCAGAATCACCAAGATCAGAAGCCAGACCTCCCCAAACTTGACCTACCACCTTTTTGTATACAAATTCAAATTTGGCAAACAACCCCTGAATGGCAGGCTAAGTGCTCAGCACATAGGAAATGCTCAGTAAGTATCTGTTGAATGAACAGTACATAATAGTCAATAGGTATGTGGATTATGTTGCTATTAGGCTATGATCAAACCAAAGAAAAGTAGGTAACTCACCTTGCTTGTCTTTTTCTTGAGAATTGCTTCAGCAATTTAACCTAGTTTAATCTCTTTATTAGTTTACTGAACCACAAAACAAAAATCTTTTTCTTTGTTTTTATTCACCTTTTTCTGAAGTAATTCCTTTCTATAAGCATTTGTTCGACGGACATTAACTGACAGTCTACTACGTGTCACTGACTTTGCTAGGCACTGGGGACACAGTGGTGAATATGGCTCACTCTGAAAAAGAGTCTCAAAGGAATCACTCATAATATTATGGCCATTTAGGATAGGACACATGCATGGAAAATTCTCCTGCTCTGTCTGTGCATGAGAATCAAGAGGATGATTAGCTCTGCATTTTTGAAAACCTGAAGAGTGTGTGACAAGCCACCTCCCACAGAGTCATCTTCTCAAATGTTCTTACATCTCCAAGGCAACCAGATGGTTTTCTGGACTTTAAAGAACTTTTTCAGCTTAGATTCAGCATATCCTCACCAAACAACTTTGATTATGAAATTAATCCCCATAATGGGCTCATGCATTCTGTTCCTCACATGACATGTATTTTGCATTTGAATACGGTGACTCAATAGCATTTGACTAATTGTTTGTAAGCTGTTCACTTAATCTTTTATATATTTATCTTCTGCATATTCCCCACATGGGTTTTTTCTTTTTAACCAAGGGAAGCCATGAGACTCTTTTGTATTTCTACTTATTTCCGGATAATGCAATCTTTTGATGTAGTTCAGAGAATAATACATGAATAGTATCAAAATATTCTAAGAGAGATGATTGTATCTAAACAGGTTTACCTTTACTTTCTAAAGGTGCTGATAGATGAGAAGATGTAACATAGCTTATTCTTTTGGATAAAAATAAACATTCCTGGGATTATCAGCCTCTTAGACTATTAGACATTTTTCAATGGACTCTTTTTCAATAGTTCCTAAAGTTTCTGTTCTCTATGTTATGGCACTTAAAATAAGTACAAAGTAGGCAAATTAGCATATAAATATATGGTTCCTAATTTCTTTCATTAAGCTTGGTAGAAGACCTTCCTTTTCTTTTTACTGAATTCAAACTACTGTCACATTGACTGGGACAATGACTTAACACATCATGTAAAATAAAATTTATGAAAAGAACTGAAAACTACAAAATAATGGTAATTTTCTATAAGGAGAACCCACATAGATTGGCCAGTTATGTGCTTGTTTTTCAGCTATTAATATTAGGACTACCAAAAATTATGTCCAACAATTTATTTGAGTCCAGCTGAATTCTGAATACATCTAAGATTCTGCTTATCAATTATATTTACCATGCTTGATTTAAACTAGTTTAGTCAAGATGCTGAAATTTCAAATATCTGGAAGGCATTCTAAATTCTATGTTGATAAATACTAAAAAAGTCAGGATTTATGCTTCTTTTATAAAGGAACGGATGTTAATTTAGATGGTTGCGGATAAAGAGATAAATTTGTAATACAGATTCCTCTGCTTTTTAAAAATCAAATGAGAGGCTGGCCCAATACCGTCATGGTTGTGTTTGCATGCTCTACTTCAGCAGCCCAGGATTCAGAGGTTTGCATCCTGGGTTCAGACCTAGCACCCCTCGTCAAGCCATGCTGCAGTGGCATCCTACATAAAATACAGGAAGATTGGCACAGATGACAGCTCAGTGACAATCTTCCTTAAGCAAAATGAGGAGGATTGGCAACAGATATTAGCTTAGGGCCAATCTTCACACACACGCACAAAATCAAATGAATCACTCCTCGACCTCAGCCTTTTGGCTAAGATAAAGTGAAAAAATCAAATGAAATTTGAACAAAATCCAACTTTGAATAGAATAAGAGATACAACGTTCTTCCCAATGTTGCAGAATTTGTCATTGGTAATAACGTACATGCATGGGACAGAGATTTACTTAAACTTCTTCAAGTTGTCTCTGATTCCAAGTTATTTCTATTGAATTGGTTTCGTTTATGGAATATTTCCTCCTCTTGGGTTTGCTGTTATCTTTTGCCAAAGTGTTCACATTAGACATCTCCCTTATTTCTTTACTCTCCCCAAGCCCACCAAAACAAGAATATAAAATTATAGGGGATATAAAAATATAGAAGATATAAAAAAGAAAAGATTGAGAAATCCCCCCTCCAGATAGAAACTTTAAGGATGTTATTGACATCTTTTTTTCAGCTACACTATCTCCAAGTATTTCTTTCCAGTTACCTTTAGTAGAAGATTGCAATCTTCTTTTATCCCGCCTCTTTGTCTTTCCACCCATATTTCTATTTCCTATCCTCAAATCCGTCTTAAAGTTCTCTGTTTTAGAGTGTGGCTGTCTCATTCTTTCTCTTTGTGTTCATCATTTATAATTCTTTGGCTTCCCTGAATACTCTGCTCCTTATTAATACGGTCAAATTTCCTAATCTGATTTCTGTGTTGTATTAGATGATCTCCTTTCGCTATAGATGCTAAAGGGTCCAAATCTTCCTTTTCTGCATTGCAAGATAGACAGTAATTGGGTCGCTGAGCAGAGCTAAGCAAAACAGGTACTCTTTTCCAGGTTTTTGTCAAAAGAATGATATAAGATCAGGGGGAAAGGTTAGTGGCCATATTCTCCAGCAAAGAAGGCAGTATTCTGATCACAATGTTCTCTCTAAAACAGACGCTGCATTTCCAGACCCATGGCCAGGAGTGTTCTTGGTGCCTTCATGACCCAAGAATTCTATAAACAGTCAAGAAATCATTCTCCTTCAGGTCAAAAGAAAAATATTTGAGATATGCAGGCTGAGAGTAGAATATCTGTGTAAATCATCTGAAGAGAATCTTTGATATATGACACTAAGCAAACAACAAAAGAAAGAGGAGTCAAGATGGGGCAAGACATAGTACAGTCTCTCTGTAACTCCTAATCTGTAGGTAACCTGTGGATGACATCCACTTTTTGTTCCCTCAGCATTTCAAGACATGTGTAATCAATCCTCTGTATTAAATTTCATCTGAAATAGATAGGGTGAACTGTGTTTTTTTGATTAACGCTGTTATAGAAAACAAAGCAATCCAAGTAGATGCAAGCTATAAATAAGTCTTTTTAATATATATTCTCTGGATATTTAATTTAGGGTAGTATTTGTCTTCCCATTTTTTACATATCTGTGATGATTTTTTAACTGTGTTTACTAATTTTTTAGTAAGGTTAGGGGTGTACAACCTCTGTAACTAACAGTATGTAAAATGTATTAAATGCACTTGACTTTATTCAAAGTTCCTTTTGGGAGTGGAAAAATTCCGTTCTCTGGTAAATCAGAGGCCTTTAGATGTGTGTGTGTGCATCTACTGTGGCTTCACTCAATCAAGGTGCTGTCTTTTCATCTTATCATGGCCCAAATTATTACATTTTACAACTTTATATCTGCATCAAGAGAGCACATGAATGATACAGTACCATGTATTATTCTAAGACTCTAGTGTTTTTTTGTTAATTGGAAATGCACTTATTATGATGTAATGTAAAACCCCTACTTTAGCCAATTTCATGATATTTCTTTAGTGAGAGTTTCAGTGTCTGATTGTGTATAGAAGAGATATATTGTTTTTTTGCTATGGGAGAATAATAAGGAATTAAAAAAGAAGATGCTAGAAACATTACTTACACAGTTGAAGTACAAATAATCCTCTAATTTATTTGTCCCAAAGTGTCTCTAATCTACGGGACTGAGAGTAATTAACCTTTTTTTGCTATGTTTATTAAAGTAAGAGACATTTGGTTTCAGAGAAACCTAGGTCATTTACAAGAAGTTTATTTTTAGAGTTGGTCTTTAATGGTATAGTTTCTAACAACTTTTAAAAAAAATACTTTTAATAGGTTACTTAACGGAAAATTGAGAGAAGCTTCCCAGAATGCTTAAATGCTTAATGCTTAAAACTTTGTGCTTTAGAAGATTCTTTGAGGGCAAAAATAATTTAATCTGACCATTTCTTTGACGTTTGAGGCCTTTTCTTAACTTCCTAGGCACGTAATATTTCTATCTCCATGATCATACCATTTCAATGATGAGGAACTAACTAAATCCTAAGTAATATATTCTAACCTTTTTTTTTTCTGAGCAATTATTTATCTCCTTGTGGCTTCCATCCCTTTAGGCCAAGCAAGTTGAATTTTTTTTTCACATGAAAGCTCTGCAAATATTTGAGGAAAGTCAAGTTAGCCAAGGAAGAACAGCAAAAAAGGAAAAAATATATGAGACAAAAAATGCTAAGAGTTTTCAAGATTTTTTAAGGGAATCTATGCCATGCTCCCAAAATGAAGCTTAAATACATTACAAAGGTTTTTCGCAGATTTATACACCCATTCCAGCTCTGTGTGAAATGGATAAAGTTTGGGGAAAGAGAGAAAATAAATCGGATTGCTCTTATTAAAATTCACTGAGCCAAACAACTGATCAAATTGCCAACCACACGTAAAAAAACTCTCAGATGTTTCCTATATTTACAATAGAGATAAAGTAAGCACCACCTAATAACTTGACTATGGGAGAAAGTGGGCGCACACATTATTTTCAAAGAACCAGTCACTGAATGTACTTTGGAAAAGATCATTTTCCCACAACACTAAGTTTAGGTTTGTATACAACAGTGGTTTTAAAAGTGTAGTCTTTGGACCAGTCTCATTAGCATCACCTGAGAATTTGGGGGACTCTAAATTCTCAAGCCTCTCAGCAAATCCCACTGAATCAAAAACTCAGGCCTTGGGACCCATGGGGTTTTAATAAGCCTCCTAGGTGATTCTGAACCATGGTATAATTTGAAAACCATTGGTACAGAATATAGTCCTCTCTAAGTTTTGGTTACATTTCCACCTTTAAAAGACATCACTGATGCTACCAATACTAAATCCAACTGATATTTGAGCACATGAACAAGTCCCCTCCCCCAATCAACCAAAGTTGTAAATAGAGAATGTAAAATCTTGGCTCTTCTAATACCCTGAGTGAAAAATTACACTTGTTTCTTCTTCCCTCCTTTATACTGTCCCGGGGAAGAGTCAGAATTAAGGGAAAGAAGTTTCTTGCCTGACTCTTCCCAGAACCATCAACTTACTTGAGGATAACGTTGTAGTAGTGTGGTAAAGTATCATCAATGATTCAAAAGATGCTGTTTATGTGACATGTGGATAAACTTTCTAAAAAGGTATTATTTATTTGTCTTCTTCATATTCGTTTATCTTGATTAAAAGTGCTCATTTCTATTTTTGCACCTCTTTACTATTTATTGACATCTTGGTAATTTCTTCCATAATATTCTCCGTCACAAAACGTCTCTTAGTTTATTTGGTCTAGACTAGATTCCTTCTAAGTGAACTTTTATTCCAATGACTGTATCTCTGAATTGAATTGATTTTATATTGCCTTTTAAACATTTCTGCTAATTTTATTTTATAATTTATTACTCTTTTATTAGTGGAATTAACCTTCATTTATTTTGTTGAACATCTGAAATATACTTATTCTGGAGATTTTGAAAATGTCCTGTAAATTTCATTTCATATTCAAATTGTCAACATTATTAGAAGTTTTCCTAAACAACATAATTTTTCAGGTTTTGGAGTTACTTTCTGGCATCATTTCCATTGATATATTTGGAGAGCAAGCATCATTTAATCTGGCCACTCCTTTGATATTTGAGACCTGCTGCATAGTAGTTCTGTCTCCAGGCTCACACTATTTCAACGACAGGAAACTCACTAAGTCCTCATTAATACTTTCCAATCTTTTTTTTTTTAAAGCAATAATTCATCCCTTGTGTCTTCTAAGTTTCTTTTCTTTTCTCCTTGCAGAACCACCCTTTCATAGCCAATTATGTTATAGTTGTCCCCATCACTCCTGTGCTCTTCCTTGTCATTCCAGATGGCATTTCACAGCTCCTGCTTACAGTGCATTGGGGTTAATATAGACCCAATCAAAAAGCCAATGGGCAGCTTGGTTCACCTCCTGAGTGTGGCTACACATAGGTCCTTCTGCTTCATGGTGCCAACAGCTTACTAAACTCTGTACTGTCAGGTAATTAAAAATAGTTGTTTTGTTTTTGTTTTTTTATCAGACTTCTTTTTCACAGTGAGAACACATACCCAGGCCCTGTAAATATCTTTTCTGGCTCACTTCCACGTTTGAAGGCATTTTAGTTTCTTTATCCCTCAAATGCCAGATTCTGAGCTCCCACCATCTGCTCCTTGACCCTGACCCTAGTGGTACCTCAGCTTCAGCCCTGCTTCCCTCTCTATCGTGTTGTTCCAACATTCAGCTCATAAATATGTTTACCTTTGTTCTTAATATCACTTTGGCTACTTGGTGGTCTGCTTCATACTTTAGCTATGTATTTAAACCAGAAGGGATGTATCAAAAAAAAAAAAATTAAGGACATCTTAGCTGGAAATTCCTTACTCCAAATTTTCAAACTTGAGTCATGACTTTCCACGGAAAAACCACTCGGCAGACACTAAATCCCTAAGTAAATGGTTATGTTCTGCAGCAAACCATAGGAGATGAGTCAGAAGCCAAACTGACACTTGAAATATAGAGATATTCAGGCCTCAGGAGGACAAACAGGGCTGAGGCAGCACCTGGGACCATCTGCTGTGTGGTCAACAGCAACCATCACAGTTAATGACAGAAGTCCAGTATCTCAAAGCTAATTAAGAATATGCAATAGAAGGAAGGGGAAACTAATAAAAAAAAATAAGCTCTATACATCAATGGTGCAGCTGCCAAGATAATTCTCTGGTTTGTCTTCAGTCATGAGATGTGGGCACATAATGTCAAATGCCCCTGATCTGTGAGGCATCGCAGTCCATTGGTAAGCCAAATCACAGCAGTAGACGCTGCCTTATGGCTCTGTTATTCCATGTTGTTGCTGCTGTTGTCATTGTTTGTGCTCAACATTCTTATCTCGTACGGTGTCTTAGTTAAAGCAATTGTATTTCAAATAAATATCCATAAGACCACAGTGCTTTAAATATACTCTTTAGGGCAGAAAATTTAAAACTCGTTTTATACTGGAAGACTTGTGACTGTTTGTCCTGGTTTAAAAAAGACTGCCAGGAAGTTATAAACCATTACTAATAAACTAATCTAGCAAAATTCAAAGGATAATATTTTAAGATTGATTCAGAGAAAGGCACTCAATATTTTCAGATCAAACACATTTATAAACAATATATTTTAAACAACATTGTGTTAAAACGGATTTCTTTGGACCTCAATTTCACATTTGAGATAATAACAAAGGCAATTTCCAGCATATTGATCCCAAGAATAAAATATTTGCAAGAGAAAATTTTTGAATCATACACTTATTTTGATTAACAAATTTATCCTTTGCATAATATGTCTCTGCATTTGGTAAATCTCTCCAGCTACATTAAGCTATCCTCATCCATTTTGAATGATCTGAATGCAAAAACTAGAAGAGACTAGAATAACCTCCAATTCTTGCTTGTTTTTTGGAATTAGCTCATCAGACATGTTCTCTCAGTGTGGATTTGAATGTGATTTCTTCAACCTCAATGTATAGTATACTTTTAAAAAGATAACCTTTACTTTCTCGGATTACAGTATTGTTATTGCAATGAATACCCTTTCAAACTCTGAAGAAAGAAATAGATGCATGAGTGAAAGCAGAGGAGGGTATCTTAATCTTAGTTCTAGCTGGATGCTAAACAAGGAAGGCTTTGTAGAGTCACAAGTTCTTGCACAAATGTACTTGCAGGGACTGTGAAATTCATACAATAAAGAGTGATAAAGCCTTTAGTGAACTGAAAGTGCCATATCACTAGAAGTCTTGAAATAATTTTAGAGAATGTACAGATATAAAACATATTTGTGGGCACTACTTGGTCCACAGGCTGCTGATTTTATCCCCAATTCTATTTAAAATCTTTTGCTTTGAATTACTCTTTCATATTTACTCTCACTGAAAATTAGTAAGACTTGGGACGGCCTGGTGGTGCAGCAGTTAAGTTTGCGCGTTTTGCTTCAGCGGCCCGGGGGTTCTCTGGTTCGGATCCCGGGTGAGGACGTCCGCACCGCTTGTCAAGCCGTGCTGTGGTAGGCATCCAACGTATAAAGTAGAGGAAGGTGGGCACGGATGTTAGCTCAGAGCCAGTCTTCCTCAGCAAAATGAGGAGGATTGGTGGCAGATGTTAGCTCAGGGCTAATCTTCCTCAAAAAAAAAAAAAAAAAATTAGTAAGACCTACCTAAGACATTACAGACATTTTGTATCATTCAAACTATATCATTAACAGTATTGATTTTCTATAGATCTATGAATCTCAGATTTCTAATTATCCTCAAATGTTGTATATAGGAAGGCCTGACCTCTTTTAATTCCAAATAATGTCATCTCTTAATTCTCCATTCCATTAAACTTCTGACAACTTATGATATTTTCAAATTTTATTGAGTTTTAAATAATTTAGATGTATTTATTCACTTATCATAGCCAACAGCAAAGTGTATTAACTTCTTCCTTGTTTATAGTATACTTTTATTATTATGAGCCAGAGTGTGCTTAAGATGCAACTAAAATTATTACTGTTTTGGGCAGAGGTTCATCAGTGTTTAAACGTAGTAGTCTAAATAATTCCATCCAAAGGGTTTATTTCTTTTTACAACTACTTGTGGGTGCATTTTTACAGCTAAAATCTCAGTCAAGGAGAAATGTTACTCTAAATCAAGGTTTTTCAAATGTGGACCATAAAGAGATTCTCATATGTATAAGAAAGTCAAATCATAATATTTGCCATTTTTGTACTTCACATGTCATCTTGTGTTCTCTCCTGTTAGTGACTCCCAACTTTTACATGTACAAGTACCCATTTTAAAAGTAAAAACAAGAACAACAAATTCAGACTCCCAGCAGATTGGAGGAAATTGCTTGCAGTATTTATAAAATAAAGAGGTACATAAATGATAAGAGCTACTGCTAACACATTAATATTTGATATGTATTTTATTAATCAAAACAGATTTTATATAAAATATTCATTTTATAGCACATTCATTAGGAATAATATTCATTTAGTCTGAAAACAACTTTTGGTGGACATATAGATTCATTAGATATCAAAATAGCTTGCAGGCAAACCATTTGCACATGAGAGAGATGTTTAGAATATCACAATATTTATAAACCATTCATTCTCCTTTTAATAAACAAATATTTATTCATTGCCTGCCGTAATAAAGTATTTAGTTTCCAGGGGTATAATACCACTGTTATAAGAAAGAGAAGTCATTTTTTTCTCTTTCAAGAATTTCTTCATTTATTCAGCAAATTTTTATTATTTTATCCACTTTGTACTAAGCATTTCTGTTTGTTTCTTAGGACTGTAACAAAGTATCACAAACTGAGTGACTTAAAACAACATAAATTTATTCTGTCACAGTTATGGAAGCTAAAAGTCCAATATCAAGGTCATGGAATGGCCATGCTCCCTCTGAAACCTGTAGGGTTGAATCTGTCAGTGAAAATAATCCATAACCAATCTATAAATGCAAATTTGGATGAGTTTATTCTGAGCTAAAATGTGAGGACCATGGCCCATGGCACCAAAGAAGTGGGGTGTACAGAGTGGTTATATACCCCCAAAGAAGATGTTTCACATATGATTGAAATGTCCCTTTTACAACAGTCGGGAGACTGCTCTGTTGGCACAGTGATTGATGTACACAGCAGGTAGGTCTGCTGTCTCAGTGGACACAGCAGGGTGGCAAGTCTGTTGTCTTGAGCTAGGTAGTCACAGATGAGCTGGGTGGTCAAAAGTGAGCACAGCAATCAGTTCCTAGCCTAAGGAAAGACGTTTATCCTTAA